>NW_023470282.1:0-4990 GCF_013731165.1 Rhagoletis pomonella | reverse complement strand
GCAAATGACTATAAAATTCACGACTTTCAACTATTTTGTTAGAAATTTTTTTTCCCAGAGTGCATATGGTTTTCTAAATTTTCAAATGCAACGCGCAAGTACTTAGAGTTATCATATTCGAATAAAATTTTGCACTGCTTATTTTTAGACCAAAAAATATCTTTTTCCGCCCGGCAAACCAAATTTTAATTTTAACGAACGGTCTAATGTACATAGATATATATGTATGTATATATTGTGCAGACATGCACCCAAGAATATTTGCCTAAATGTATGCTTTAAAGTAAGCATAAGCGCTCAGATAGATGCCTTTTAGATCTCTTTTCCATTATCGGTTGCAACAACTTCTTAAAATAAAAAAAAATAAACCTAACGCACATGGAGACAACCCCCCAAAAAAGCCTCTTGTTTATCACTTTAAACTATGACTTAAATAATAATAACAACAAAATGCAACAAGAACAACTGCAATTGCATGTTTTGCCACATTACAACTATGCACCAACAACAACAGCAAATTCGATTACTCCATGGTTGTCAACATTCTTGTTGATGTTATGCATTTTGATACAATTTCCGTAGTGCGACGTAGGGGGTCACTGTGTGGCACACCAAACTACTAGGCTACACACTTATGTATGTATGTGCCGAATTCCACATCGTTTAAATATTTATACTCGTACATAAATACGTATATACATAACACACATAGGCATTAAAACCCGAATATATGTATTTAGATAGGTATATTAGGGTGCATCACCCTCCATACAAAAATAAAAAATTGGTACTATTTTTTTCACCGGGATTATGCAATTTATTATAAACTAAGACTTCTGTAAAAATATTTCGGCAAAATATTAAGATTTACGTGAGCTTAACCGGTTTGAAAATATCGCCAAAAATCGAGATTTTTCTAAATAAAATTACCTAGTATTTAAAAATATTTTTTTTTTTCCAAAAAATCACCTCTAATCAAAAAGCCTGCATACAAATGTTTCAACATTTTAGCAACAGCATGTAATTAATGAGATTTTTAGCGGTGTATTTTCAAATCAGGCCAACTACCGTAAATCTTAATATTTTTCCGAAATATTTAATAAAGTTTACAATTCCGTTGAAAAAAACCGCAACTTTGTTTTTGGTGAGGCACCCTAATATATTTACATACATAGATATGCTATATGTAGCTAAACTTGTGTGCAAGCCGTTGTAAATTCACTAAATACGTATGTAGCATATTTTTAGGCGTTCATGCATGCGAACAGCACTCACACTAAATTGCGTGCATTGCATGCAATTAGCTAGCATGCACACATGCAACTAACCAAGCACACTCGAATTTACACTCAAATCTTATTACATTTACAAAACACGCATTACAGCGTCATTATCGCTTTATGGCGTCAACCCCGAAAATGCGGTGGCTCATCGTAGCCGGCAACATAATGATGCAGGTACACATTTAATGCACAGTTAAATGTACATAAATACATACATTCATACATACATATGTACGTACCTACATTACTAGATGCGTGGGGCAAATGGAAATGTAATATGGTCAGTAAAATATTGTATTAAATTTATGAACTGAATTTTCCACAGTGCTTTTTTTTATTTCAAAAAAAGCTCTTCCGTATACTTATTTGATAAAATTTCAGTTTAACTTTAATTATAGCTGTAAGCTGAGCAAAGCAATACGATTTGCCGCTTCCAACCATGAGATAATGCTTTAACATATCCAACATCTATACCTACAATATATGTATGTATGTATTCATGCTACATTCATACCTTGCAGTGAAACTAGTTTACAACTCGAATTTCCTGACAGATACTGAACTAGTTCAAAAATTACCAGACTTGTACGAAGGACAAAACGATTTATTCATGCCCTGTTTTACTTCGACAGTTTAATATAATAGAGTACACAAAATATTATAACTTATAACTTTATTTTTAACTAAAATGTTTTCTTTTCCATATTCAATATAATTAAAAAAGATAAAAATATTGTATTTATTGTACCTGAAAGCTTTTACTTTTAATATCATTTAATGGAAAATGCATTTAAATTAATGGTGGAAAATTTGAAATATTTATGTATTTATTTTTCCTTTTAACTAATACTCAAAAAATGTAACACTAATTATTGGAAAATCTAAGGCTGCTAAATAAAGATGTGTAATGTATTAATGTGTACTTAATCAAAAGTTTTTTTTTTTATTGTATATATCCAAAGAAGTGTTTTGGTCAAAAATTCGACTAGTATTTTTTTGCCTATTTTGAACTAGTATGAGACTGGTATATTTCTGACCGAAATCTGACAATTGCCATCTCGTTAATTGCATGGAAAACAGATAGTTGGCTGACTAGTTGGGCATGCGGCTCATACTAGTTGTGAGGTAGTTTACAACTAGTACATTTGACTACAGGGTAGCTTATCGTATTCAGTGATAAGATTTTCGTAGATGGTTTGATTGATGGCACCGCACATATCCCTAATAGTACAATTCTGGCTTGGATACTGAGTTGAAAGTCTTTTGTAAGACAATTGAAATACAGTAGCCAAGACAGAATTGTACTATTAGGGATATGTGCGGTGCCATCAATCAAACCATCTACGAAAATCTTATCACTGAATACGATAAGCTACCCTGTAGTCAAATGTACTAGTTGTAAACTACCTCACAACTAGTATGAGCCGCATGCCCAACTAGTCAGCGAACTATCTGTTTTCCATGCAATTAACGAGATGGCAATTGTCAGATTTCGGTCAGAAATATACCAGTCTCATACTAGTTCAAAATAGGCAAAAAAATACTAGTCGAATTTTTGACCAAAACACTTCTTTGGATATATACAATAAAAAAAAAAACTTTTGATTAAGTACACATTAATACATTACACATCTTTATTTAGCAGCCTTAGATTTTCCAATAATTAGTGTTACATTTTTTGAGTATTAGTTAAAAGGAAAAATAAATACATAAATATTTCAAATTTTCCACCATTAATTTAAATGCATTTTCCATTAAATGATATTAAAAGTAAAAGCTTTCAGGTACAATAAATACAATATTTTTATCTTTTTTAATTATATTGAATATGGAAAAGAAAACATTTTAGTTAAAAATAAAGTTATAAGTTATAATATTTTGTGTACTCTATTATATTAAACTGTCGAAGTAAAACAGGGCATGAATAAATCGTTTTGTCCTTCGTACAAGTCTGGTAATTTTTGAACTAGTTCAGTATCTGTCAGGAAATTCGAGTTGTAAACTAGTTTCACTGCAAGGTATGAATGTAGCATGAATACATACATACATATATTGTAGGTATAGATGTTGGATATGTTAAAGCATTATCTCATGGTTGGAAGCGGCAAATCGTATTGCTTTGCTCAGCTTACAGCTATAATTAAAGTTAAACTGAAATTTTATCAAATAAGTATACGGAAGAGCTTTTTTTGAAATAAAAAAAAGCACTGTGGAAAATTCAGTTCATAAATTTAATACAATATTTTACTGACCATATTACATTTCCATTTGCCCCACGCATCTAGTAATGTAGGTACGTACATATGTATGTATGAATGTATGTATTTATGTACATTTAACTGTGCATTAAATGTGTACCTGCATCATTATGTTGCCGGCTACGATGAGCCACCGCATTTTCGGGGTTGACGCCATAAAGCGATAATGACGCTGTAATGCGTGTTTTGTAAATGTAATAAGATTTGAGTGTAAATTCGAGTGTGCTTGGTTAGTTGCATGTGTGCATGCTAGCTAATTGCATGCAATGCACGCAATTTAGTGTGAGTGCTGTTCGCATGCATGAACGCCTAAAAATATGCTACATACGTATTTAGTGAATTTACAACGGCTTGCACACAAGTTTAGCTACATATAGCATATCTATGTATGTAAATATATTAGGGTGCCTCACCAAAAACAAAGTTGCGGTTTTTTTCAACGGAATTGTAAACTTTATTAAATATTTCGGAAAAATATTAAGATTTACGGTAGTTGGCCTGATTTGAAAATACACCGCTAAAAATCTCATTAATTACATGCTGTTGCTAAAATGTTGAAACATTTGTATGCAGGCTTTTTGATTAGAGGTGATTTTTTGGAAAAAAAAAAATATTTTTAAATACTAGGTAATTTTATTTAGAAAAATCTCGATTTTTGGCGATATTTTCAAACCGGTTAAGCTCACGTAAATCTTAATATTTTGCCGAAATATTTTTACAGAAGTCTTAGTTTATAATAAATTGCATAATCCCGGTGAAAAAAATAGTACCAATTTTTTATTTTTGTATGGAGGGTGATGCACCCTAATATACCTATCTAAATACATATATTCGGGTTTTAATGCCTATGTGTGTTATGTATATACGTATTTATGTACGAGTATAAATATTTAAACGATGTGGAATTCGGCACATACATACATAAGTGTGTAGCCTAGTAGTTTGGTGTGCCACACAGTGACCCCCTACGTCGCACTACGGAAATTGTATCAAAATGCATAACATCAACAAGAATGTTGACAACCATGGAGTAATCGAATTTGCTGTTGTTGTTGGTGCATAGTTGTAATGTGGCAAAACATGCAATTGCAGTTGTTCTTGTTGCATTTTGTTGTTATTATTATTTAAGTCATAGTTTAAAGTGATAAACAAGAGGCTTTTTTGGGGGGTTGTCTCCATGTGCGTTAGGTTTATTTTTTTTTATTTTAAGAAGTTGTTGCAACCGATAATGGAAAAGAGATCTAAAAGGCATCTATCTGAGCGCTTATGCTTACTTTAAAGCATACATTTAGGCAAATATTCTTGGGTGCATGTCTGCACAATATATACATACATATATATCTATGTACATTAGACCGTTCGTTAAAATTAAAATTTGGTTTGCCGGGCGGAAAAAGATATTTTTTGGTCTAAAAATAAGCAGTGCAAAATTTTATTCGAATATGATAA
>NW_023470281.1:0-4990 GCF_013731165.1 Rhagoletis pomonella | reverse complement strand
AATTAAATAAGACACCGATTCCTTTCTGATAATGCTCCTAATTCGTGGCACACACTGTTTGTCCTCGAAACGCACAGTTGCGTAGTTCCGCTCAGTTCAACAGTTACCAACTTTCCGCCAGTTTTTCCATCGTACAATTTTTTCGCTACCTGGACTCAACGTGTTTTGCTCAGCCTAAACAGATGATCGAAAAGATTTACGCCGCTTATATTAAATGCACTACGCTCATAAATGGAGAGTCAGCCCTTAATAAAACTATTATGTCCTGGTTATATAAAATAAAACAAAAAAGTTCAATTTAAAATAAGGTAAAAAAAATATTTTTTAAAAACCAGCTTTTATTTAACATGTACAATCAAAGAAATAAAATAAAGTAGTGCACCAAAGAATTTTTTAGCAGAAAATTTTGTCAAAACTGCACTAAAATGAATAAAATAAAATAAGTTAAGGTCTCGTTAAAGTTACTAAAAGCCATTTAGCCAGCGTACATGCATAATTAATTAGGTATGTATGCAGATATTTAAATGCCGGTATGCTATTCGCGCGTCAAACTTTTTTAAAAACGAAGTAAATTAGTACAAATTAGAATAGAATTAGAAAAAATAGAGTTTGAGGAACTCCTTTCACTAAATGGCTTAGTAACTTTAACGAGACCTTCACTTATTTTATTTTATTCATTTTAGTGCAGATTTGACAAAATTTTCTTGCTAAAAAATTTTTGTTACACTACTTTATTTTATTCCGTTCATTGGACATGTTAAATAAAAGCTTGTTTTTAAAAAATATATTTTTTCATTTTTTTTTCTCTGTAAAGACAAAATACATGCATATGTATATTAGGGTGGTCCAAAAATGCATGTAATAAAAAAGTAAAGTCGGAATTTATATGCTCTCACCTCCTAGGATTGTTCTATATCGAAAAAAAGTTCACCCCTATTTTGTTATTTTGAAATCAAAAAAATTTAGATGTCGCTCAAAGCGCTCAAAGTTTTCCATGTATTTTGTACGGGAAAAAAGAACTATGTTTCTCTTCAACAGATTCCCAATAATAAAACCCAATTATATAGATATGCATGTTATGTATGTATGTACATATTTATGTAAACAACTTTAAAAGATATTAATAATAATATAATAATATCCCAACGGTTTTTACCCTCCATTCCCGCCCATCCGCACGAGGGGCGCAGTCCGCATGACGTACGGAACCTATATTTTAAATTTTTGCGCCGATAGGCAGGAGTTTGTTAAGTGTCGAGATCTAAAACTGTTCAGCTACAGAACTAAATTCATCAGCTGATTTTATGTATTTATGTCAATAATTTACTTATTGAGAGAGGAAGTATCGCTTTCTTAATGCTGAAAAGCGGATCTGATATATCAAACGTGCTGGAATGAGAGTTAAAATCCTGGCATAAGCAACGGAGTGGGTCGTGCAATTCAAAATTGGTTTTACAAGCTTTCAGAAATATGGGACAAAAGTGTCTTGATACGCGTGAGGGAACATTAAAGCTTACATCAGCCAGAAGAGACGGACTTGAAATTGAGCCTGTCAGTAATTTAACCATAAAAATTATACCAAGCATTTTCCTGCGACTGGCAAGTGTAGGAAGGTTAATAAGTTTTAAGCGACTCGTATAAGGTGGAAGACTATATTGAGAATCCCATGGGAAATTTCTTAAAGCAAAAAGTAGGAATTGTTTTTGAATTGATTCTATCTTGTCTGAGTAAATTTGATACCTTGGATTCCAAACCGCCGAGCCGTATTCCAGAATCGGTCTAACTAATGTTGTAAACAGGGTTTTAGTGATATAAGGGTCACTAAATTCTTTTGACCATCGTTTCACAAATGCAAGTACACCTTTAGCCTTGTTGACTGTCACATTAATGTGAAGATTAAAATTAAGCTTATGATCCATTGTGATACCAAGGTCCACAAAATTGTATACCTGTTCCAGGTTATGGTTACCTATTATATAAGAAACTGGCAGAACAGCTCTTCGCGAGAAGCACATTACTTTACATTTCTTAAGATTTAGAGGCATAAGATTTACTTTACACCAGTAAGCCATGCTGTTTAAGTCTGATTGTAGCAAAGACCTTTCTTCAATTGAAACGTACGATTTTTAAAGTTTTACATCATCTGCATACATTAAAATTTTGGAGAATTTTATATCTGTAGAAATATCGTTTATAAAAAGCAAGAACAGAATCGGGCCTAGGTGGCTACCCTGAGGGACTCCTGAAGTAACATCAATGACGTCAGAGATAGTATTTTTAAACAATACCCTTTGTGATCTATCATAGAGGTATGAAGAGATCCAACGTAGAAAATTAGGTGGAAGACCAAGAAGATCAAGTTTATAGATGAGCAACGAGTGGCACACTTTGTCAAATGCTTTACTGAAATCAGTATATATAACATCAACAGTTTTGCTCTCACTAAAACCTTTTGAGATATAGGATGTTAATTCAAGTAAATTTGTAGAAGTTGATTTGCCCTTGCAAAATCCATGTTGACTGTATGAAATGCTTGAAGTGATAGAATGCGTCAACCGATTTGTTATAATTGCTTCAAATAATTTAGGAATTGCAGAAAGCTTAGCTATGCCCCGGTAGTTCTCCACTGAAGACCTGCTACCGCTTTTATGTAAGGGGGTTATGAACGATTCCTTCCATACAGTTGGAAAAACGCCCTCTTTAAGAGACAAATTAAATAAAGCTGTTAACGGCTCATAGAGATAATCAGCTCAATTTCTAAGAAAACAAGTGGGGATCTGGTCAGGACCATAACTAAAAGACTGCTTTAAGGACTTCAGGTAAACTAAAACATCATCGGGAGATATTATAGGGTTATGTATTGAGTTAATTGGACTTAGTTTAAAAGGATAGTCAAAGTATGCTTGGGAGTTAGTGGAATAATTGGATTTAAAAAACTGAGCGAACATGTTAGAAATTGTTTGATTATCACCAGAGACGGTATTTTGATACTTCATGGCGGAAGGAAACCCCCGTACATTTCGCTTGGAGTTTACGAAATCATAAAATGATTTGGGGTTATATATTATACGTCGTTTGATTTTACACAAGTAATCTTTATAACACTTTTTGTTTAATTCAAAGAACTTGTGACGCAAAAGTGAGTATTTTACATAGTATGAGTGTAAGCCGGTTTTTTTGTGTAATCTAAAATAACGTGACATTCTGTTTTTCAAGTTTCTCAGTTCTTTAGTGAACCATAACTGTGTTTGTTCTTCAGGAACACACATGCGTTTAGGCACATACTTTTCAAATAATCTATGTACAGTACAATTAAAATGTGCAACGCTTTGCTCAACTTTTTCTTTGTATATAGGCCACGACAATTTAGACAATTCTTTATTCAGTTTTTTAAAGTTGGCTTTCGAAAAATCAAAGCGAATATTTGGTTCGTATATTTGGACATCGCAATTTTGACCATCGTTTATAATTTCGTAAGATATCTCAATAGCATTATATTAACTTGATTCAGGCAGAGTTCTGCCATCTCCTCTAAAAATACGTTGTTGCACGCGCTAGACGAGAAAGGTACAATATCATTGTCAATGATGTTCCATGATACATTTGGTAAATTAAAGTCACCCAACACAATCAATGAATCAGAGGGTTTAATCATTGAATTAATTGATTTCAGTAAAGATACATGTTGTGAATACACTGATAAGTCAGATCGGGGAGGAATATAGCATAGAGCTAAGTAAGTAAACCCCCTTCCAACCTGAACACGAATGCATTTGAATTCTGCAGATTCAATGTGTGGAAGACTAACTTCTTCAGATGGTATTGAAGAGTCTACGGCAAAGAGTACGCCACCGCCGACCCTGTCCTCCCGATCTTTTCTGTAGATATGATAATTATTTGAAACAATCTCTGAATTAAAAGTGTGAGGTTTGAGCCAAGTTTCAGTCAAAGAAATTATATTATAATTGCATTCAAGGCCATTAAGATATAAATTCGTTTATTTAGTATTTATGCCTCTTACGTTTTTATAATAAATACTTAAAGCAGATTTAGTAATCAGTTTTTTGGTTGTGTATTCTGACGGGGAATATTTGCTAAATTATTATTTTTGTTGGGCCTATACTCAAATTCACGAACGAAAGCTCCGGAGGGCCAAAAAGAACTACTAAGCAGCATGTCAAAATTTTCTAAATTTACGTCTATTTTAAATGAAGAAATATTTCTTTCATATTTAAAATTAAATTTTCTGATACTTAAGTTGACAGTTTTAACTTTGGACGTGATGTAAAACTTTATATCGTCCTCAGAAGCATCCCTCGAAAATCTAGATACAAATATAGACTTCTTTGGGGGAACCACAACCAGTCTCCTAGTATCAGACTCGATTACCGGCGGACGGGGTTGAGTAACTGAGTTACTAATTGAGGGTAGAGTAAGCGTTGGAAGATTAGATGGCGGTGCCACAACTTCAACGGGGGACGGGGAAGATACTGCAGGGTCGTTATTCTTAGAAGCAGACTTTGATATATGTTCTTTTGAGGAAGATAACTCCGTTGTCTGTGGACATGGAGAAGAAAGATTAATTAAGTCATTCGGAAGATTGTCCTGACGTGGAACGGTCCTTTCATTAGGCGGACTATGAAGACGCTTACGTTTTGACACATGAGTGTCCTTCATAGATTGTACGGTATCTAAGCATTTAAAAGATTTAAATACATTTTCATAATGTTTAAATTTTTCGGTCAGTACCGACAACTCTCTCCCTACCTCAGAAAACCCATTTCTGGTTTGCCTAAACAACTTAAAGAGATCAACTTCGGTTGACCTGTACTTTAAGCAAGACCAGCGAAGACCTTTGCCATCATTAATAGCGTCCAGAATTCTTCCTGTCAAACCAGCACATTTTAGATGGCAAATACCATCACAGAGCCAGCACGATAAGTAGCGTTCAGATTCGCTTTTGATTTGGCAGTTATCAAGATCACACTTC
>NW_023470280.1:0-4992 GCF_013731165.1 Rhagoletis pomonella | reverse complement strand
TATAGAACACGCTTTAGATTTTAATATTTATTTTGAATATAAAAACTGATTCACAAAGGAAAACTGCAGGATGGTTTACTTAAATTAATTATTAGAGAAAAATACTTAGAGTTTACGATGTTGCGTGTTCTACCCGACGATTGCGATTCGTTCTCTCTTCCCACTCGTTCGTATGTATCTACCCACTGACAGTTGTCGCAGTGTTGCCGTCTCTCACGTTGGTTGCAGAGTTACCGTCGCTTACAGTCGGCTTTCCTGACCCTTCGAAGCGCCCTCGCTCGAAGTGCTGTGATTCGTCGTCATCGCTGTCGCCTGAATCGTTTGGGTCGTCAGGCGGTAATCGGCACCAAGGTTTCAACTGGTCTGATGCAAATATAGACGTATAATGCCGTTGAGTTCGTTCGGCATGGGGTAAGTCTTCAACCACATAGCGATCGTTCGGTAGGACTTTGGTGATGATGAAAGGTCCTTTATATCGAGGTTCCAGTTTGCGTGATGTACCGGTGCTTGCTGGCTCATTCGTGGTGAGTACTATGTTACCCTCGCTGTAAATCTTCGGGCTAGAGTGTTGCGCATCGTATAATTTCTTAGTTTGTGCTCGTATGTCGTTAACTCGATTTGCAGAATCGGCTCGTAGCTGCTGTAGCTCCGCATCGGTCATCATGTCCCCATTATCATCTTGAAGCACTTGGATGAGTTGATTCTGCAGAATGTCGCGTGGTGTGTACCCATAAAGTAGTTGGAAGGGAGTGCATCCGGTCGTCTTATTGGGCATAGTGTTGATGCTCCACTGAATCTGGCGTAGCTTATCGTCCCATCGTTTTTCATCATCGGCGGTAGGTAGTAACATGGACAAGATGATGCGATTCGTGCGCTCGACGTGCCCGTTAGCGCGTGGCGTACGCACTGCGTTGAGGACGTGTTTAACGTTATTGTCGTAGCAAAACTTCTGAAATGCTTTCGAGGTGAACGCCGTTCCTCGATCGGAGACGATACGTTCCGGCATTCCAAGGTATCCCGTGACTTCTGTCAACACCTGGATTACATGGCTGGTCGCGGTGCTCTTCACGGCGCGAATGATAGTGAACTTTGTAAACGAATCGACGATTACCAGGACGTGCTCGTTGCGCTTGGAAGACTTTGGGAATGGACCCAAATGATCAACGTGGATGGTCGTGAAGGGTATCGGCTTGACGTTGTCGTAGTGGTATTGACCCTCTCGTCGTCCACCCGGAGTTTTGTTAAGGGCACAACCTACGCATGACTTGATGTAGCTCTTCACGTAGTTGCGCATGCGAGGAAACCAAAACAGATTGAGTATGCGCTTTATCGTTTTGTCAACGCTCATGTGACCTGCTTTATCGTGGCATTCATGTAAAACATGGTATCTTAGCTGTTGAGGGACGACCCACAGGAACTTATCGTTGTATTTCCGGTATAAACGTCCTAGCTGGATGGCATAATCAGCGTGAACTGAGTTTCTGTTATTTTGCATCTCGTCGACGATGTGCTTGATTTTCTCGTCTTGCAATTGGATACTAAATAACCAATCGGCTTTATCGATGATCGTTCTCGAGATCTTGAGGTCAGTGGTTTCCATTTCTCGAGCATCTTCATAAGGTGCACGGCTCAGCGCGTCCACATGTTCCATACGAGAGGCTGGTCGGTGAAGGATCTCGATGTCGAAATCCTGGATTCTCAACCACCATCGGGCGATGCGTGGTATGAGCTCCCGCTTCTCCATCGTCGTTCGCAAAGCATTGCAGTCGGTGATGACTCTTATTCTCTTTCCGTAGACGTAGTACTTAAACCTTTCAAGTGATTCCACAACTGCTAGGGCTTCAAGCTCATAGCTGTGAAAATGCTTCTCATTCTCCGTGGTGGAGCGACTGAAATAGGCGATTGGTTGGAGTTGTCCATTTTCTACTTGCATCAGAACGCTTGCGAGGCCAATGGAGCTGGCGTCCGTATGCAATTCGTGTTCGGCATCGATGCGATAGCTCACCATTGTTGGTTTCGACGTCAGTGAGCGTTTTAGTTTCACGAAGGCTGAGTCTTGTTGCTGTCCCCATGCGAATTCGGTATTCTTACGCAACAGTTTGCGCAACGGTTCGGAGATTATGGAGTAACCAGCGACAAACTTTCGGAAGTAGCCGCTGAGGCCTAAGAACTTGCGAACTTCTGTAACATTTCTTGGTGTCGGAAATTTTGCAACAGCGTTGGTTTTTATTTCGCCTGGACTGATGCCCGCGGGGTGTAGCTGATGTCCTAAAAAGGTTATTGTTTCTTTGAACAGCTCACATTTGCTTACGTTTAACGTGAGCCCACACGATCGCAAGACTTTTAGTAGGCGTGAGAGTTTAACGTACATCTCGTCGAACGAATTGCTGCAAACCAGAATGTCGTCCATGTAGTGGAGCATGTCGCCCTTCTCCACCCGTTTCTGAATTTCTGCCATGAGCCGATTAAAAACAGCTGGTGCGTTCTTGAGCCCAAACGGCATGCGCTTGAACTCGTACAGCCCATCAGTAGTGATGAACGCTGTAAACTTTCGACTATCGGGGGCCATTGCGATCTGATAGTAGCCACTATTCAAATCGAGCGATGAGAAGTACCGGAAACGTTTAGCCTCTTGCAGCCGTTCTTCGATGTTCGGGACCGGGAAGTTCTCTTTCTTGGTCAGCTTATTGATGCGTCGGTAATCGATACATAGTCGATCACTTCCGTTGTGTTTCTTAACTAGTACGACAGGGCTTGCGTACTCCGATGTGGATTTCACAATGATGTCATGTTCCATTAACTCGTTAACCATGCTGTTCACAATGTCTCGTTTTGGTTCCGGAATGCGGTAAGGTGCTTGAGATACGATTTGGTTACTCTCAAGTTCGACACTAGCTTCAACTACGTCGGTTTTTCCCATGCCGTTCAACCCATTCGAAAACACATCAAAGTAGCTCTCCAGAAGACCTTGCATTTTAACTCGCTCGCTGGCGTTGCTGAAATTATACAAAAGTTTGGAAAATTCGCTATCGGATTTTACCGTCGTTTTTATTGCTCGTTTATTTTCAAAAAGCGTGCGACCACTCTCGATCTTCATCGTAACGTTGGTGTTGATGATGACGTCTTGGCCCAATAAAACATCGTGCTGCATTAACTCGTCATCAGCGATGTAAGCCTGCGCCCTGATGACAGCTTCGTCGATAACCATGTCCACGATTATGGCCTCGTAGAACATACGTTCACCTCCGCAAATTCCTTTTACTTGTATACAGCAGTTACGTCGTTCAGCGTTTATATCTTCGGCCACTGACTTACGAATGATGCTACACTGGCTCCCAGTATCGATAAAAGCGATGTATGGTTTCGATTGTATATAGATGATTTTGTTGAAACATCCATCCAAGTTCGTTGCCCCAAGTTTCCGTGACGTTGCGGTCGTTTTGTCACAATTACCACCATTCGGATGAACTTTGTTGCACGTTACGCAGCGGTGACGTTTCTGCGGTAGTGGACATTTGTTGGAGAAATGCCCAAGCTCGTTGCAATTATAACATTTCAATTGCGACCTTGGTCCCATTTGTTTTGTTGCTCCGTCTAATTTCGCCTTGACCTCATCTCGTTTATCTAGATGATTCACTTGTGGTTCGCTTATCCCTCCACGATTAATAAAATAGTCTTCTAGTGCGTCCCGCATCTGCTTCATCGTTGTGAATTTCGTAGCTGCTATGCTATGCTGAAGTTCGCGGTGTTTTAAACCTGCTCTCGTATAACGTATAACTGCCGCTTCACTGAGTTTGTGGCGAACACCTAATGCTGAAACTCGGAAACAATACTCCTTTACTGTTTCTTTCGGTCGTCTTGTTGCGTTGGACATAACAAAGTGAATTTCCGCTTCATCTTGTACTGACCCAAACTCATATTGTAAAGCGCTAGCAAAATCAGCCCATGTACTATGCAATGTGGGTGATGCATCCAACCACATACGTGCAACGCCTTTTAATCTAGTGTATACAGCCAATAATACGAACTTGTCATCCCATTGATACGCCTCTACTACTTTATTGACTCGATCAATAAATTGCTCCACGGTAATACTTGCGTTGTTCGTTGGGTCAAATTCCGGCAGGGTATTTGCGATTTCTTTTACAGACGCGTGTCGCATAGTCCCACTCGTTGAAGTATACTCGCTGCCTCGAATGCGTGTAGTTGTATTGTTGCATGTTGTCATTGCGCTCTCAGTGTTTGCTGAATAATTCTCGTCTTCATTTCGTGCGGCTGCGCTTCCGTTGACTGATGCTGCGCTGTCAGCGTTCGCAGCGCTCTGCACGGTGTCGTTTGCTGTGCCCTGCGCAACCTGCGATATGCTCGAACCAGTGGCAGTGCATTGCGCTTGTAAAAGCTGCGTCATCAATTCACGCATTTGCTTCATTTCTTGTTGTAGCTGCGAAATCGTTGATGTATCGGATGCCTCTTCAAAAACGTTGGCATCTTGAACGTCTACTTCGTCAGTTGCCTCATATGTGCTGAGTCGCTGTATTAATTGATCGCGTGTACCCGTCGTTGGTAACTGCCTCTCTCGTAGCAACTTCTTCAATTGCTCTACCTTTAAATCGTTGATTTTCGTCATTTTTTCGTAAATTCGTTGTTTTTGTTTTTGCTGTCGCCACTGCCGGCGTTGTGTCGTTGCCTATTTGTCTGTAGCCGTTTCGTTGCAAATCCTCTGCGTTCCGTTGTTGTGCCGCTGTGCCCGAAAAACTTTTCGTGGCAAATTCGTTGTCGTTTTACTCTATGCCAAGAAATGCTTGCTCGTTGTCTTTGCGCAGTTGCTGCGCATACGAACAATTGTATGTATGTACGTGGTACACACACAAACGTTTTTGCGCATGCAAAGAAAAATCTAATACACACGTTTATTTGCGAAGTGGATTCTGATCCCACTCTGAACTATAGAACACGCTTTAGATTTTAATATTTATTTTGAATATAAAAACT
>NW_023470279.1:0-4993 GCF_013731165.1 Rhagoletis pomonella | reverse complement strand
AGTTAAATCGTGAATAGATAAGTTAACAGCCCTAACACTTTTACAGTATGTATGTATAAAATGTATAAAAGCGTAAGGAACATACAATACATATATGTACATATATATATATATCAGTCTTTCTCTCTCAAGTACACAATACATTGACAAAAACGGTACTAGACTGTCTCGCTTTGATTTCGGAATGCTTACACATTGAGAAGTTAGCTTACTGCCAATATAGAAGTATTACATATATGGTGGTAGCTAAATCTAGCCACCAAAGGGCTAAAACGGCAACACTGAACACAAACTACCAACATGTGTCTCAGAGGCACATACTCTTATGTTTGAATTTTACGTAAAATAACGATAAACTAAAATGCTTCTTTATATGTATATAGGTCAGGTAAAGAAAAACAATAAATATATATGTACCCTGCAAACCATTTTTTCAGAGTATTCTGAATTGTAAAGAAATTTTAAAGAATTCTTAAAGATCTCATCCGATTTTTTTCCTAATTTTCTTAAATGAAATAAATTGAGCACACTACGATTCTTTTACAAAATTTCGGAAGAAAATCGGTAAAGCAATGAAAATAATGCTGCCATTATAGAATTTCTTACAGAATTTTCCTTACTTTTCGTATAAAAATTTCTTTACGAGTTCGTGTCAACCACTTCATATAATTTGCTTTGAAGATTCGTAAAAAAATCGTGAGATACTCCTAAGGATTTCGTATAGATTTCAGGGACTTTAGTTTGCAGGGTATATATATATATATTTATGTATGTATGTACCTATGTACAGCAGCACTCAAAATAATAGTAGATAGAAAATTCAAAATGATTTTTATTGCAACTCCTGTTAATTTATTTAATTTTATTAATTTTCATCATTCATTTTATAATTTTCATAGTTCGATCTATAACAGAAACCACAGAAATAAAATATTTCAAAAATTGCACAAAGTTCATAAAAATGAATCAAACTTCAAAAAATTTTCATCAAAATTTTAAACTTTTTATTTAGAATTTTTTTTTAAATTTTCGAGTATGCAGTTTTGTAGTAATTAATATAATAAGTGCGAGTTTTAAGTCACTAAAAATTACCGTTGATGTTTTTTCTTTCATATAAAATTAGACTAGATCCCAGCACCAAAGATATCAGTTCTTTCCCTATCTTTCGACGCCCAAAACAAAAGAAACTCAGAAACAAATTTGTATTACGATCAAACTAAAGGCGCAGGAGATACTTTGGACAACTTGCGCATAGTTTTACTTGCCGCAGGAAATCAAATAGAGGGCCGTTCACGTTCTTCTGTAATTTGGTTGACAATTGTGAAATAGCCGGATTGTTGTTTGGAAAAATTTGCATCCGACTTGGATGGTATCGAAACAGAAAAGAGCTCGCAGGCTCTACTTACGAAAAAATCGCTAAAGGACTCATTACTTCCCTATCTTTTAAAGTTTTAATCATTATACCCGAGCGCACTTGTGCACAAGGGTATTATAACTTTGTTCACATAACGGTTGTTTGTAACAGGCAAAACGAATCGAGATAGATATAGACAAATGTATACATAAATGATCAGAATGAAAAGAGAAATCGATTAAGCGGTGACTGTCTGTCCGTCCGTCCGTCCGTCCGTCCGTCCGTCTGTGCACACGATAACT
This sequence comes from Rhagoletis pomonella, assembly GCF_013731165.1. Taxonomy (NCBI): domain Eukaryota; kingdom Metazoa; phylum Arthropoda; class Insecta; order Diptera; family Tephritidae; genus Rhagoletis; species Rhagoletis pomonella. The sequence continues at coordinate 3,337 of NW_023470279.1, read as the reverse complement.
CGAGTAAAAATTGAGATATCTTAACGAAACTTGGTACGTGAACTTCTTTTGGGCGTGGGACGGATGGTATTGAAAATGGGCGAAATCGGATAATAACCACGCCTACCTCCCATATAACGGTAATTTTAAGAAATACGAAAACTGCGATATTTTAGTAACTACTGAAGCTAATTCACTCAAAATTGATACTTACAATTAGTTTCAGACGGAAAACATGAATATTATAAATTTTTGGAAAATGGGCGTAGCCACGCCCACTTATGGTTACATGTGTATATCTTGGTAACCGCTACACCAATTTCTTCCAAACTTGGCACAGTTGTTGGTCCTGGTACAGCATACCAACTGGCCGAAAATTTCTAAAATCGGACAATAACCACGCCCACATCCCATATAACGGTAATTTCGAGAAATACAAAATCTTCGATAAATCAGTAAATATTGAAGCTAATTTATTCAAAATTGATGATTGCAACAATTCTTTACCAAGAAATACGTTTATGACAAAATTTTGGAAAATGGGCGTAGCACCGCCCACTTGTGATCACATATATGTATCTCGCTAACCGTTCTAGCAATTTGTACCAAGCTCGGTATGGTTATTGTGCTTGCCACATAAAAGCAAACCGTTGAAAATTGTTGAAATCGGACTAAAATTGAGGCCGCTTTTCATATAACGGTAAATTTCAGATATGCTTGAAACTGTAATATTTCGAAATTTAAGGACGCTAATTTACTTAAAATGTATACACCCCGGCTTATCATGTAGCGGTAGCTTTCGGAAAGGAGGAAAACATATATTTAATACTTGCGCCGGGTATTTAATGTTCGGCTCCGCCCGAACTTAGACTTTCTTACTTGTTTTCATTTCATTTTCATATAAGTGTCTTAAAGACACATGTTGGTAGGATTTGCTACTTTTTTATGTTGGTAAGATGAGGGTTAAACTCTCTATACATTTTGTATAGGCGCGTGCAGAGTGGACCCTCTCTCTGCCCATCTCTGATTTACGCACATTATTGTCACTTCCGCTTTTGCCTATCAGCACAGTAAAATTTAGAGACAGTCTGTTAAAGCGCTACCCTGCAGGGAAACCGCGGACTAGTGAATCAAATTTCTAGTTCCGTACTAGGTCTTTATCGCCAAAAGGGAACTAGGCCGATAGGATCTAAATCCCCACCAGTCCAAAATCGGCGAAAAGTGGTACTTTTAAAAAACTAGTTTTTTTCAGCTTTTTTTTCACTAGAAATCTATGTCTAAAGTGACGAATTTAGAAATGGTTCGGAACTATAGAAAAAGGGATGCAGAACGAACTAGATCTTATTTGTCGAATTTAGAACTAGTTCGGAACTATCGAATAAGGGATGGAGAGAGGAGCTTGTTTATAATTACTTTACATAGATATGTGTTCGTCGGCTTTTTCGTTCAAATACGCTTATATTCTGTGCTTCGCAGATGCTTTTTCATAGCTTGGTAATACAAAACTAAAATTTGTGTTAACATTTCGACATCTTGGGACCGTCTGGAATCTAAGAAATAACAGCGAACACCTCTGCAAACTCAGCTACAGCTAAAAGTATGTAAACGTACATTTCTTACAATCATTCAAATAAATTTAACTTCAAATTGAAAACACATTCCTTACAAAATAACTTAAAATCGCACACACGGCAGAACGAAAAAGATTGAAAAATCATGATACTTTTTTCGTTTTTCGTCTTTTCGTCTGTCGTTTTTAGAACTGGTTCGGAACTATAGAATTTAGAACTAGTTCAGAACTATCGAAAAAGGGATGCAGCGGGGGGCAATTGACACTTCCTAGGACATCGCCATGTTAAATTCGCCAGTTGCTTGCATGCAAAAGAGATTTATCGCGAACCAGTACTGGGTCTAAATGTACTAGAAGCGCTCCAGTTCAGAACTAGAGATTTTCCCCACAGGGTAGTTCCGCCCCATACATTTCAGAAATATCTCTGAACTAGTGCAAAACGGCTGCAGAGAGGGACAGTTGAAACTTTTGGTGTGCTAGTTGCGCTCTGTTGAGAAGTAAATGCACAAATTCTCAATCCTCGTACAATACTAAAATAGCTCAGCGGCAAGACCTCCGACTTTAACATCGTTGGTCGCGAGTTCAAATCGCGGTGGAGGCAGTTGTGATTTTCAGATTTAAAAAATTTAAATTGTTGAGTGCCGTTCAAAAATTGAAGGGAATATGATCAAATTTAATATAAAAGAATAATAAAAAATAAATAAAATGCAATCTGTAAAAAAACAGAAAAAATGAAAAAAAAATTAAAAAAATCGAATAATCAAAAGTATTTTCATAAAAAAGCTACGGTTCAAAATGGAAACAGTTTAGAAAAGGAAAAATATCCAATAATCTAGTTTTAAACTTTTGTTTTTTTATAAAAAACTTATTGTCCCAGAACTGTCGAAAATGGAACCAGTTCAGAACTAGTTCGAAATTTCTGCAGGGGTGGCAATTTCCACTTCGTAGGACATCGCCATGTAAAAAGAGACAGTTGAAAGCATTGCGTTGGGATAGATCGAGAACCAGTACCTCCTCTTAAGGAGCTAGTTCTGCACTAGTTCTGAACTAGCACGATTTACTGCAGGGCAGTGGTCGGCAACCCAACAAGCAAAATAAGCTTAAAGAAAGTTTTTTTTAAGTTTTCAATTATAAACATTAAGCTTACAAAACGTTGATTTTTTGTTTATAAAACGCTTGAAAGTAAGCGTAAAATAATCGAAAAGGAACATTGGTTATAAGCGTAGAAATATAAACTTGTAATAAATGTTCAAAAGAAAGCTTTTTATAAGCATAAAAGTGTAAACTTATAATAAAGGTTCAAAAAAAGTTGTTTATAAGCGTATGAATATAAACTTACTAAAAATTTTCAAAAGAAAGCTTTTTATAAACATTTTTATAACCCTTTATTTAAAGATATTTCATTAAAAACTAATACATAGATTGCTTAACAACTAGAAACTAAAAGAAATGAGAATTTTCGGCGGACTCATCTACAGTCGCGAAAATATAAATAGGGAATAAACATTTTTGTATACAAATTCACGATAACACACACAAATTAAGCATAAAAAAGTTAATTATTACATCTTGTTGCGTGCTTTCAATTACATGCGGTTATTGGCAAATTGGAAAAACGATATCGATGGAGCTATATATTCCGCTTCATCGCCGCCATTCTCATTGATGAACTTTTCTGAAAAAAAATTTAATACATTTTTAATTGAATGTTAAACTAAGAAAGGATAAGGAGAACTCATCATTTGAAGACTCGAATGCTCCACCGATTAGCGCATCGGGTCCTGGATT
>NW_023470278.1:0-4993 GCF_013731165.1 Rhagoletis pomonella | reverse complement strand
ATTCCAGCGGAGCGGAATGCGGGAACGTAATCGAAATGCAGAATGGGACTGAATTTTGTTTCTCTTGCAATCGCTTGCGCGAGTGTAGTGAAGTTTTTCGTGTTTCTCTTCAGTTCTTGCAATCGGCTGCGTGTGAATGGCGGAGTTCTTAGATTTTTGCGTTTTATTTTGGGTTTTCGTAGAATACACATGTGCGCAGAAATAAGAAGATTCGGGTAAACATTTATCAATGAACTAATAGAGTTTTTTAATAGAGCTTAATATAAAACTGAACATGTATTTAATAGATTTGTTGTCCTTTTTGTGCACATGTTTACTTGCCGACGAACAACGTAAAATCAAATAAACCTTATATGGACCTCGTTTACACATTTCTGATAAATTTCTCCAGCGATTTCACTTAATAAACTTGATAAATTGAAGCCAATGCAACTCTGTCGCAACTCTAGCTATGTTTTCTTGGGTAATAATTATAGCAATAGTAAGAAGTATGAATATTATCGATAAATTTATGAATTTCTACATTTTATTTAATATTACATTCAAAATTACTTGTACATCTTTGTCATCTAGGGGCGAGCGCCCGTTCGTGGCAGTAAACATAATAGATTTGTGTGGAACAACTTGTAGAACAAGTAATTTTTAAGCAAAAAACAAAACCGACTTCAATTCTCATATAAATATATATATATATATATATATATATATATATATATATATATATATATATATTGCAGCGGTCTATATATGTATATATATTTCATGATTCAATGATGGGATCTAAACCAGATTAGTATGAGACACTACCTTGCAGAAAGAATTATCGACACTACGATGCAGAAAGAATTATCGAAATCGGTTGACGTGGTCCAAAGTTAAAAAAAATAATAATAAACTAAAAATAAAAACTCCGACGAACTGATAACCTCCTCCTTTTTTAAAGTTGGTTAAAAACTCGAGCAAAGTTCAAACTGTGAGCGTATATCATAGAAACTCGAATGCTGTAAACACATAAAGGGCTTGTGATGTGTGGCAATATTTGCAGTTTCGTTCCACAACCCTATCGTACACGGCTTGTAATTTTTTAATGAAAGCGTCAAGGCAGACGAAACGGTGCTGGCACTTTTTGTACAATTGATTTTTTATTTACAATTTCTTTCACAATATACTACGCAAATCTTTTTAGTAAAATTTTGTGATGAATACTAAAAATATATAGATCTGAAGATTCATATATATAATAATATAGCGGGACATTCTTTTATTTTCTTTTTGTTTTGACCTTTTCGAATTTGCATTTGTAAGTTTTGAAAAAGTGTTAAAAATATATTGAACGAACTATTATAACATACCACAAGGTGTGCTATCAGCTTCCCATTCAATTTTCGATACTAAGGGCCGGTTACTCAATGTCTGGTTAACACTTATCTCCGGTTAAACATAGTTATCGACGTTACCGACTACGATGTTTTACCGGAGATTAGTGTTAACCAGACATTGAGTAACCGGCCCTTAATCTTAAAGCAAAATGTCGAACCCAGCTTCGATAGAAGCAATATCTTCGATAACACTGGATCACATTTTTTGTTGTTCACCCGATGCCACTATCCAATAACTATATGGAATCGCTCAGTGACTCCGAAAATCAAGTACATTTTTTTTTCTCTATGGATAACCTTCTGAGATATTTGCAATTTATCGTTATTCAGCTTAGAAAAGAGTGGTTAATCACGTATATCGAAGGTTCGAAATTTCAGACTTTGGTATCGATACTGAGTACTCATTCTGGCATCGAGCTCATGGTATCGATACTCTAAAAGTATCAGGGAAAAAGTATCTATACTACTCAGAATCGAACTCATTGAAATACGTTTTTTGGGAAACTAAAACTATTTTATTTTTCAATCACACGTATGTCAGAACTTACTTTCACGTAAGAAGTAATTTTAACGTTAAATGAACATACACACATACATATATATATATATATCCCTAGAACACACACCCGGGTACAAATGTATCCACTTTCAACTTTGAAGTGTTGTAACTTTTGAACCGCTATACCTCTATACCGCTAACTTCGGATATTTAGTTTTGAGTTCAAATTCAAAATTTGAACCAGATCGGACCATTGGTTCAGGAGCTACAGCCTTCCAAACACATTATATACGTAAACACACACCCGGGATACGTTTGTACCCAAATAGTAAAAATCCTCATAATAATAATAAAAAAAAACATTTTTTATATTATTTTTTTATTTGAAAAATTAAAAATATTCATTTCACACATTATATTATTGACTTTTATTATAAAAATTATAAAAATGCATCTTATATCAAAGGAAAATCATGGCAAATAGAGCAATTTGTTGATGTGACCGAATGTTCAAGACACATTGGCTTCTTACATTTGTCGCACAGCTTTCTGGTTTTTCTACGGCGTTTTTCCTCTTGTGCGTAACATAAATAGCAAGATCCGGACACAGGTTTTGGCGTGCGCGCTGCGGCAGATGTTGATGCTGCTGTTGACACCATTGATTCCACCGGTCGGTTGAAATATGCTTCAATAGCAATTTTAGTCGAAAAATTTCGCGTCACTTGACGATTTATGGCTCTGGCTTCAATAATGGGCATACACAATGCTTCAGCCAAGCTGCGCAGGATCTGCTTACGCTTGTTGTTTGTTCTCCAAGGCAACATAGGGTTATTCAAATCGTAGACAATGTAGGCTGCAAGAGCTGTAATGTCCAACATGTTGAAGAACATCGCTAGTGGCCATCGTTTTGTTTGTCTTTGTGTTGGATATTCCGCAAACATTTGGTCCATTCGATCAACACCACCTTTGGTACGATTATAATATTCAATTATTTCAGGTTTCCCACTGTCAGCTATTTCAGCATCATTATGCATGGTCGAAAGCAAAATTACTGCTTTATTTTTTTTGGGAACATAAGAGCACATTGTCACATTATTTTTGAAGCCAAATGTCGTTGAACCAATTGTCCTGTTTTTGTTCTGCTTTATTTCTTGAGGAATATATGATTTGTTTTTGCGCAAAGTTCCAACGATCGTGAGTTTCCAGGTGAGAAGCAGTTCTGCAACTGGCAAGGTCGTAAACAAATTGTCCATTGTAATGTTTCGGCCACTTCCTTGGTATTTGGCAGACAAATCCTTCACCACTCGTTCGCCTTGGTTCGTTTCCCTACCAGTTTCTGCTTGGCCAGTATATATTTGTCCATGCAGTGGATATGCATTTGTGGCATCGCAAATCCACCAAACCTTGATACCATATTTAGCAGGTTTTGACGGTATGTACTGCGTAAACCGTGTGCGTCCACGGTAAGGAAATAATTGTTCATCAATCGTCAAGCATGAGCTGGGCTTGTAATGTGCAGCAAGATTATTGTTCATCATCGTCCACAACTCACTGATCGGTGCTGCTTTATCAGTTAGTAAGCGTGTTGCACGAGTGTTTTTATCGTCAAATCTTAGGAACCGCAATATCGAACAGAAACGGTTGACTCCCATTGTGGCGCGATATAAAGGATAGTTTTTGACGCTCCATAAATCTCGAACATGTTCTCCATTGCTATGGTTCGCACCAGTCATAATAAGTATGCCAAAAAATGCATACAGCTCTGTTATTGACACAGGCGTCCATGAGTTAGGAGTTGTGTTTGGATGCGCATTGTTGTAAGCATTATAAGTTTCTTTTGCTAACTTATTTGTGTGGCGCATAATTATATCAGCCATTTCAACGTTCATGAAACATTTGAATGTTTGCTCTATTGACAACATTTCAGTGCATCTAGCTGGTCCAGAACGTTCTCTTATAATATTTTGTCTGAGTACCTGACGATTTACATTTGGTTCTTTCATCCACTCAGTACCATCACGTGCAACAAATTTTTCGGCACTAGCAGGTAATTCATTATTTTCTTCTACTTCTTCTTCTTCATCGTCTTCTTCATCATCCTCATAGTCCGCATAATCAGGTAATACTTCTGCGGCACTTTGCGAAACTTCAGCATCGTCATCAGCAATTTCAATGTCATTGATTTGAATTTCTTCTTCATCTTCTGAGTCAAAGTCATAGGGAGCGTCATCGTCACAAATTTCATCAAATAAAGATTGTATATATGATTCTCGCTGTTCCTCAGTTAGCCTGCATAATAAAAAAAATTAGTATATGTTTACATTGTTGCTTATTTTACATTTTTTACCTTCTATATGCTGCACTTGATAAATATTCGTTTCTTCTTGAAGTCATTTCGTATCCAGTTATTTATAGTTTCAGTTATATTTATTTTCACTTATATTTTCACTTCTTACACTTTTGAGCACCAAAACAATAATGAAAATATCAACAGGCAGCATTTATAACAACACCTCGTGTGAAAACAACCCTTGCAGCTGCATATAAAATACAAAAACCAGTTATACCAGTGTATTTGCTACCTACGTACCCATACCTTGCGCGACCTTTTTGCACATATCTTTTGAACTAGGTAGAATATTTCAATGAAATAAAAACCAAAATGTGTATTCGTTGTTACTCTACAAGTATATTATTATAAATTATATTATTTTGTTTTGCATTTATCAGGACAACAACAAAAACAAAAATCCACTGTTGCATGTCCTGTCTTTATTTGCCCATATCGCTGGAACCAGTAGGAATATTCGAATGAAACAAAAGACAAAATACTTGTTGTATATTAAAATATACATTTCAAAAAAAAATCATAGAAATCGGTTGAATAAGCATTAAGAAAACCGCAAAATAAGGTCCCGGGTACAAACGTATCCCGGGTGTGTGTTTACGTGGTATTTTCTGGGGATGTGTTCTAGGGATATACATATACAAATTCAACAACAACGATATGATCCTCATAGAGATCTGGTTCAATTATTATTCGTTCTGTTTGCTTTGTTTCACTGATAATTTGGCCGCAAAGTTTGGTAGCCGTGACAAATGAATTCATACACAA
>NW_023470277.1:0-4994 GCF_013731165.1 Rhagoletis pomonella | reverse complement strand
CGTATCTTTATCTGAGTAACCTGACAGGTGGTTATCGTTATCCGGAATTTAATTCAGTTTTCTTTTAATTACATTTTCTTTTATTTTTAGATTTTATTATTTCAAGAAAAATATATTTTTTTAATTTCATTTTATTTTCGGGACTTAATTAATTTTTTTTTTATATACATAATTTCTTTTGCTTTTTTATGAAAAGTTGTTCAACTTTGATTAAATTTTTAGTCGTTACTGTTTTAAAAAGAAACCTTTTTTTTATTCATTTAGTTTTCGAAAGATCGAAAAGGGCTTTCAAGATAGTTGCTAGAATTGACAATTGTGTTACGAAATACTCCTATACCATACCCGCATACTCAAAAAAAGCGCCCATACAAATTGATCCGCCCTAATAAAGATACGTAAAACATGATGGTTAAACTGAATTTCCTAAATACAAAATACTAATTAAGTCAAAAATAAAAGCATGGAAAAGCCCCGAAAAAAGTAAATTCGAAGAATCCTGAAAAATTCCCAACACAAAAGTAGTCACGAAAAGTCCCTTAAAAGTCTAAAAGTAATCTGAAAACCCCGAAAAGTCCAGAAAAATCACAGAAAAAATACCAAAAAATATACGAAAAAGAACCCCGAAAAATCCTCAAGATATATGGAAAGCCCCGAAAAAAGCCCTCAATGTTTTTAAAAAATCAGGAATAGTAAAATACGAACAATGCCGAAAAGCCTGAATATAAAAGTAGTGCCGAAAAGTTCCGGAAATCGCAAGATAATCTCAAAACCCCCAAAAGTCAAGAAAAATACCGAAAAGTATAACAAAAAAAAAACGAAACATTCTAAATAAATATGCCCCGAAAAAAGCCCTCAGTGATCTTAAAAAAATCCCGAATAATAAAATACGAAGGATCCAGAAAAATGCTGAATACAAAAGTAGTCTCAATATAATCTTAAAACCCCTAAAAGTCCCAAAAACAAATACGAAAAATATAAGAAATACGAAGATACTAAAAAATCCAGAAAAGTAATACATGAAGCCGGAAGCATCTGTTGCTAGCACTGTATTTAATGGTTTATATAGAAAATAATTGTTATTGTTATGCAAGCCTTTTATAAAATAAAATAAATAAATAAATACATGAAGAATACCGAAAAGCTCTGCAAAAATTGAGAAAAGTCCCAAATAAATTCCCAAAGTTCTTAAATAGACCCGAAAATTCGGGGTATTTCTTTAAAAGTTTCGAAAAATACCGAAAATCTTGAAGCATTTTATTATATCCCTAAAATAAAAGAACAAAAATATCTATTATTCATTCTTTCCTTGATTCATTAGGTATTTAAAAATCTGCTAAATACCTTGTTACTTTAGTATTTAGCGCCTTAAGTAATTAAGTATTTAGGATCTAGCAACTCCTAAATACCTCGTTTTTCACTTTAATATTTTAACATCTCACTTTAAGCACAAAAGTATTTAAATATGTCCATGGTAATTTAACTGAATCTAATATAATAAAAAAATATTCCTATTTGCTTCAATTCACGGACTAGTTTTATTACTATAAATTATGTGTTCATATATTTGAATAAATTCAATTGCACATAGCGATTTGTCAAATTCTTGTAATTAGTCATGCAAACACGCGTATGTCTATAATATTAATTTTACTAATTTACTCCATAAATATCTATTAATTTATGCACATGTGTATGTATATGTTTGAACTTTTCCTTTAAATAAATAGTTATTAGACAAATATTGAAGCTGCACTCAGCAAAAAAAAAATAGAAATAAAAAAAAACAAACCAATAACTTTGCTGCTACACTTTGCCATTAAGTTGACTAACTAATTGATGATTTTCTTTCAATAATTTCACTGCATTTTATTTAAACCAACTACTTCGCCAACGCGGGAATTCTGACTAAACCCTCAACGCGACCGATTTAAAACCACACTAAAGTTGCAAGCAGCCAAAAAATGTATGCTGTATTCAACTGGCTTATCAGAACATAAAATTATTGAAGAAAAAACAATATTTGTATCATTGACCTTTTATAAGAATTCGGTATCAATATGTGCGTATGCATGAAAGCTTCAGGATAGCCATTCTTGGCTTGGCGGTGTCTTATCGTTTTCGTTGCTTAAAATACTATTCGGTTCACACACAAACACATAAGGGGTATACTTATGTATGTATATAGATACATATTATCGATACTTATTCGGCATATAAGTACGTTTACATATAAATATAATCTCAATCAAGGTTCGTTTGTTTATCACCCCGTTTATAGAGCCAACTCTCGGATTATTAGGTGTCGAATTCGTTGTGCTTGTTTTTCTCACAACTGAAGGAAAATTTGAATATAAAATTGTATTGCAACTTTGGTCCGATCCAGAGGAAGAAATGATTAGTGTATCTACTAGTCGATAAACAAGAGCTCTAGTAGGCAGCTAAAACCATTAAATTGTGTTACCAGTTTACATAACGATCATACACAGTAGTGAAAGTAATGCAGATCGGCGCTTTATAAGGCATATCTTTCATACCAATGATTGTTCAGATATGAGTTTTTTTATATAACTCCCCTATCTCTGTATGCAGTGAATTAAAAAATTTAGTTTAGCTAATTACAACTACAACTAATTTAAAATGCAGCAATCGGTTACAGTAAAATTTTCTGATGTTCATGAAGGTTTTGAAGCAGGGCTCGAAAATACCTCTTAACCGAAAAACCATATTGGTTTTTCTCGGATACTTATCATATGCGCAGACACATAAAGGTTTCTCTCGGAGAGATAAACAAATGTACGCATTATTTTGGTCGCCTTCTGCGACCTCCTTCACTGAGATTTATATTTAATTTCAAGAAATAAATCTTCTTCACTGAGATTTACCTAGGAAACTTTTTTGTAGGGACGTGGCGGGTATCTGGTAGATATCCGGATTCGGGCTTATCCGGCCGTTTTTCTGTTATCCGACTATCCGACAGGATACTGTCTAAAATCTTGCCGGATTTCCGGATTTCTATTATAGTAGATTCATTTAAAAATCTAGTTCACATTTTTTTGTATTTTTGCAATCAGAGTGGCTGTAAATATTTCTCCATTTGTCCATAGTTTTGCTATCCACATCACTACAAAAACTGGAATCAGCATCAGAGCCGTTGGCTATTTCCTCAAAGCATTGGCAAATATCCTGGTGGGCTTGCTCTTCAATAGAAACTTTCACCTGAGTTTGGCCTTTTTCATATGATTCTATGCTAACTGATTTATATTCTTTTGAAATAGTTCACTATCTACCCAGTCTTTAGATTTATTGATGCCCACAAAACGATTTTTGAAACGTGAGTCACAAAATATTACAACAATGAAGCATTACAGGACGATACGAGAAGCGGGACAATATGTAAGCATGTACTATAATAGTCACGAGTTGGGCACGCTGCACTAAATTTTTAATGCACTGAGCTTTTCATTCCCACTATTCGTGTAGTGGTAGTGAAACTTGAAATGGATTACCACTAAGTGCATAGTGGTATCGGCAAATTGGTTTCACTACCACTATGCACTTAGTGGAAATGCATTTCACTACCACTATATAGTTAATGGCTATACATTTTTGAACAAACCTGTTGTAAGGAAATGGGTATTAAAATCATAGATCGCCAAATTTTCCTAAATTTGTTAACTAGTGTAATTAGTCAATTATAGTGAAATTTTCGTTCCTTTACCGCAAACGAGATAGTGATACTGAAATTTCTATTTCACTATCACTATGTAGTGTTATTGAAATTTGAAATGCGCTACCACTAACCACATAGTGGCAGTGAAACTTGAAATGCACTACCACTAACCTAAAGCCCTAGTGGTAGTAAAAATTTCGATTTAGTGCAATTTACCCAACGCTGATAATAGTTGGATTTTCATCACATTTTAAAATAAAAATAAGTCAACCATGCGTTTTTTCTTAGCTGCGATCATTGTTGTTTATTATTTTTAACCGACTTCCAAAAAAGGAGGAGGTTATCAGATCGTCGGAATATTTTTTTTTGTTTATGTATGTTACCGCATAACTTTGGACCACGTCAACCGATTTCGATAATTCTTTTTGCATCGGAAAGGTAGTGTCTCAGAGGTGGTCCCATACTAATCTGGTTTTGATCATGAGATATATATATATATATTTTTTTTTTTATGAGAATTGAAAACAGTTTTTTTTTGCTAAACATTACTTGTTTCTTTGACGTTTCTCCTGTCTTTACCAAAAATAATCTATAAATCCGGGTTGTATCTTTTTAATAAAGGATTATTTTATAACTTGGTTTTCAAATGAGAAATTTTGTATTCTTAATTACGAATTGGATAGTTCAGCTCGAAAAAGCAGATAATCTGGCCATAAAAGTGTATGTCGCTAAACAAAAAAATCGAATACAACAATTTTGTGAAATTTATTAAGGACAGCAGTCTACCAGATATCCGATCGGATATCCGAATCCGGCTCTTATTTTTTACATGGTATCCGGTATCCGGTTATCCGGCAAAATCTCTATCCGGCACATCCCTACTTATTTGTAATGGTTGCTTGTTTTCTGTGAGAGGAGTAATATTGGTCGAATAGAGGGTTATTTTTACCCGGGTGGCCGGGTTATCTTTTTACGGATACCCTGATATCGCGTTATCTTTATCCGAGTATCCGGGTGGGTGGTTATCTTTGTCCTGGTTCACGGATAGCAGGACCTGAGTAGTGGGTTATCTTTACACGGGTAACGGATATAGGCCTATTTTTACTGAGTACCCGGATAGGCGGTTATCTTCATCCGGGTACACGTAATGATAGTTATCTTAATTCGGGACCCGAATAGATTGTTATCTTTATCCGGGTACCCGGATACATTTGTCGGTATCACGGTAGTGGATTATAGTTACACGGATTTCCGGATATAGGATAAATTTTAACCCGCGTATCTTTATCTGAGTAACCTGACAGGTGGTTATCGTTATCCGGAA
>NW_023470276.1:0-4995 GCF_013731165.1 Rhagoletis pomonella | reverse complement strand
AACATAGCCCCCATACCTTAAGGTAAGACGTATTCTACGTCAAAAAATTCATTTAAAGCTTTAATTTGTTACATTTTGGTTAATTGAAGATTTTTAAAAATGTCCTGTCCACACGTTTGTTAGTTTTATGAAGAAAATAATTTTTGCACCGAGGTTTACTTTCCTATGGAACCTTCCATATGTACATATGTATGTATTAATGTTGGCTTGATTATATTCATAAGTATATACCTACATATACGACTTTTTTAATTTAATAAATGTAAGCTGTCGTAGAAGATCCCAATATAACTTGGGGTGATGGTTCAATTGCTCGGTGAGTTACGATACTCACTTTAACACAGAACGCACGTAATCAGTTTTAACTCAAAACGACCAATGTGGGAGTATAAATAGAAGTATCCTGCCACAAACCTCCTGGTGAGCTATATAGAAGAACTCTCAGTGTAAACTCTCACAAATTTCCCAACAAACAACGAGGGAAAGAACATAGAAAAATATACCTATCTATTCTCGAAAGAGTAACAAGAGAGTATTCCCACAAAAGTAAACCCGCAAACCTCCTAAACGAATCACAAAAGAGCGCTCCTATGTATACATATTCTGTCTGTCTAGGCAGGAGTTAAGGGCGACAGAAGGCAGAATAACGCGGGCCTCACGTGCCAAACAAGCTCAGCGTAATTCAGAAACGCCAGGCCATTTGGATTGTATGTATGTTCCCAACAACGTCTAGCTGTCTTTGTCCCAGGTGCTGCCGGCGAGTGAGTTGACGACGTTATTGCCACTCTGTATTTTATTGACAACTGCAGTTGAACGCCTAGTTAAAGCCTGATCTCCTTTGTCGAGAAGGTGAAGAGAGTTGCCGTTTATTTCGCCGGAGGGAGAGGCTTAGGCTCCATGCAATGAAAAAGCTAGAAGGTGAGGAGAGGTATTCGTTTACTTTCGAGCAGAGATCATCACTTCGGCGAGGACAGAACACCATCCGGAGGAACCCCTTGTTTAATTCTCAATGGTTTAGAGGTTTGATATCGAAAGATTATTGACGACTGCCCACCAACACATAAATAATTCGTTGGAGGGAGGAAGCCTCAATGTCTTTTAGTAGCGTGGAATAACATAGAGTGTAAAACGCCTTTGACGAGTACGACGCTACTAGGACCGTTCTCTCACAGGTGCGGTTTCGGTGGTGGCGTTTAGTACGGTAGTGGGGCTGTGCGCTTGCAGAAGCCGTGCTGGTGCTTTGCTGGGGTTAGCTGACACTTAAGGTATGGGAGCAGCAGGACATCAAGCGCATTCATTACAGAGGAAAGGGACGACCTTCCCAGATTTCCACATATCTGGAATTACAAGGGTAGCCAACGAGATATTAAGGACATTGGTGAAATATTTTACTCCCTTTGGACCCAATTTTTTAAGCAACAGCATGCCTATTCTCCATATCAATGGCTTTGGAGGCTTTTGCCGTGCCGAGGGCCACCTGGACTTCACCGCTGGTAAGAGCAAGGGGCGCACTATTTGTTTATCGTTTGTGCCGTATTCTTATCACTCGACACTTGACCTTATCCACCTAAGAATGCAGTGTAAATTGCAGACTAAAATAGCTCACATATTTCTTCGGGTCCGATGAATCGTTGCCATCGAATGAAATTTTCACTATGTCATCACGCCTCGTCGGATTGGACTGGAACCTCACGGTTGACCAGAGCTCATTCACACATGAGGCGAAATCGCAGGCCTTCAAATGCTCCGTTTATGTTGTTAAAAGTGGCTGAATCTCCAAGTTTAGGTCCCCTATGCGAGGATCTCCGGGATTCACCTGGCGTAGGTGGTCACGCCCACTTGCGAGAACATTCGCTTCTGCCGGAAAGTGTGGGCGAACTTACACGATTCGTCTGGACAGAATGAAGTGAGTCGCTGAAAAAATGACTACCTTGCGGCACTGGCGTTCGCCAACGTTTAAATTTGTGGGTGTCGGAGGGGTGGCGAAAGGGCAGTTCCAATAAGTTTTTTTTTTTTATATTGATATAGAATCGATAGTCCACGGGAGCAAGTCGGAGCGCGCACGAAAGTGGCGAAGAGTATATAAATGTTAAATATATCGAGTCCGACATCGCCTGACCGGATAAATATGGCCTGACATTTTAGGGTGGTGGTTCTGCGGTCGATCTCTTCTTCGATGAGACGATAATGTACAGTGTAATGTAATATGTACGCTAGACCTTACGGAGCGCATTATAAGCGGAGCAACTCAACAGTAGTGTGCTGGTTATCCGCTTAACTATGACCGTCGTTAAAGAATCTGAACAGTTTAACATTCCATATTCGTCAGAACGCCCACGCGAATAGGCGAATAGGGCTATAGATATTTCGTAGCATAGTTCCCTCGAACGAACCTAAAATCTTTTCACATTTGTTCGATATTGTCCACGTTTCCGCGAAGAATATTATTAAGGTGTTGAAAGAGGGTTGCCACCTGTTCAAAAAGTTAAATTGAAATTATTTAATAAGTTTAATGAATTATTATAATATGGGCATTAATCGGAGGGGCTTTGAAAAACTTGTATTTCTGAACTGTACTTAGCGGGGTTCCGCATGTTCAAAAAATCAAATTCCACTAATTCATCAGTTAATTAAAATATGTATCGGAATATCAGGCGAAGGAGAGTTAACAAGGATTAAGCTTGAAAATACTTTTGAACAAGGCTGCCACCTGTTTGAAAGGTCTAACTCAATTAAGTAATACAAAAAGTATATGAAATATGAAAATACCGTAATCATACGAAAGAATGTTTAGTTTGACCATTTGGAATGTTTGAAGAGGGTTGCCAGGTGTTTAAAAATATACATTAGTTTAAGAAGAAGAAGATTTTAGTGTTGGAATACTTTTGAAAGGTAAAACGAGAGGTCAAATTAAAGATCTTTCCTGTAGATGTATGGTAAAGTTTTTATTTTTTTTTTAATTAAGAACTTTTTTCATCGGGTGATTTTAAATTTGATGAAATTAAAAACATGCACTAAGCCAGATTGCTCTTCACTGGCACTCAGATCTTTTATAACTCTGACTAACATTAGGAATAATTTTTAAGTTATTGTAATTATGTTCTGGGCATTTTATCGCCATGCGGGTTCACTAGTTACACCGGTTACATCAGCAGCAGCTGTTCTCTAAATTCCGCCTAAGGTTTTTACGACGTAATCCTTAGTTAAGGCGGGACACCGGACTTGCGCTCCATATGAAGGTATAGGTTGGACTAGCATCAAATATTTTGGCTACATATAGAACCGCAATGTTCGGCCTGCAATTAAGTTCGTGATCCAGAACAACAACTCCAAGACATTTCACCCTCGAATTTAGGTTTAGTATAAGAGGGCCATTTTCATGAACCAGGAATTTCTCTGCTCCTTAGCAGAGATAGACAAGCGGTTGCCACAATGACACCACAGCAATACTTCAAAATTTATGCAATCGGTTTATTGTTTATTCACTGATTTACATACATACATCGAGTTCGCTGGTATGAGTAATTTTTTACTTCAATTACAGGTAGCAGTGCCATGAGTAAAGACGGTTTTAAAAAAATTATTAAACTTCAAAAAGTAATTCATCTGTTTTACAATGTTCTGATTTCATTTGAAAATTTATTTGCCCGAGAAACGCTTACTGCAATTTATCTACGACTGTACATAAATATTATACATATTTACATAATTTTATTGCTTAAAAGTTTTTCCGGTCTTAAAGAAAAACTGCCACTTGCCGTTCTTAATGCTGATAACGAGCCCTTAGAATACATACCAGCTGTTTGGCTATTACCAGGTCCAGCAGCAATGCCTAGCTACAACAAGAACAAAAAAGACAGCAACCATACAATAACAGCAGCAACAACAGCAACAGAAAAATGCAATTCAATGCATTCCTTTCAAGCTGCCGTTAGACTTTTCCATAAATAAGCCATCGTGATAGGAGGCCAGACAAAAAATGCATAACAACATTGCATACAACAAAAAATAAATACAACAAAAAATCAATTTATTGCATAACATTGGCAACGCGTGCAACAAATGCTCCTCCACTATGAAAAGGAGCTACTCGCAATGCGAGATAACAGGCCTGATGTGGGGGTGCACAATAGGGATGTGGCGAATGTGGAATTTTAGATATCCGCAGATGCCAATGCGGATGCGGATGTTTAAAAGCTAACATCCCCGGATGCGAATGCGAATGCGGATGTCAAGTATTTTTAAGAAATAATTTAGGTGTGTAAATTAGGTGATTTAGGTAAATAAAAAATTGAAAGGTAGTCATTTTAAATAATGTTTTTTTTTTTTAATTTAGTACTCGAATTAAAAAATTAGAATTGGGTTTCTTAAAGTGTCGTAAATCAAACCTGCGCTACTAAATAACTACTCGCTCAAGGCGAATAACTTGAAAAACTTGAAACTTGACAAAATTGTAAATTCTCTCCAATAATTCCTTTCTGAGAATTCCATCGGCGCTGCAAATGTCGGATGTATGTAGCATCATGAAAAGATCGTTGTTTAAACACCGTTATTTTCCATAGAATTCTTCATTCTCATTCTTTTGGTTCTTTCAATATTTGGAGAACCTGTAACATCATCAGCGATTTTCGATTTTAGTTTTTGTAATTCATTTTTAGTCCTTTCTTCGGGACTAGTTCGAAAAATGTGTGCTTATAGCGAAGTTGTAAATAGGTGGATATGGCAAATAAAATGTGATTTTCTGCGAATGAAAATTTCGAAGAAAATTCTGTTTGAAAGTCGTGGCTGCCAGCCGCATAAGTTTATAATCTTGTTATTTTGTTAAAAAGGAACCCCGTTTTTATATAATAATTTTAATTATTGGAATCACGTATGAAGGTCTCAGATCTGCCTAGTTCCCGGGTGACTTTTTGAAATGGTTCACCTGTAATGAATAGCTTCTAATTAGTTTTTTTTTATTAGCTGAGATCGACTTTTCCTAATTGCAGTAAGTCA
>NW_023470275.1:0-4995 GCF_013731165.1 Rhagoletis pomonella | reverse complement strand
GTATAAAAGAAAATACTGTTCAAATAAAGAATTCAATTCTGTCTGACTTCGCAAACGAATTATTAATTATTAATCGTTTACATGGCGATCCTTATTATAGACAGGTAAATAAAAAATTAGCAGCAGATAAATTTCCACTTCCAAGAATCGACGACATTCTAGATCAATTAGGAAGAGCAAAATATTTTTCATGCCTGGACCTAATGTCAGGTTTTCACCAAATAGAATTAGACTCAGGCTCCAGAGATATAACATCGTTTACAGCAGACGATGGTACATACCGATTTAAAAGATTACCATATGTCCTAAAAGTAGCCCCCAATTCGTTTCAAAGAATGATGACTTTAGCATTCGCAGGTCTTAAAGCTGTGACAGACGGCAAAGCTTATGCATATAATCTGGCATATATACGCATAATAATTTTGACCTCACAGACGGCAGTTATGCGGATAAACGAGCCGCAAGGTCGTGGGTTCGAGTCCCACGGCCAATTAAATTTTCATTTATTTTTAATTTTTTTTTTTTCATTCTTTTTTTTATAAGTTCTATATTTTTTTACGTTGCTTTCAGTTAGTTGTTGTTGACTTTTTATTAAAATTCAACTCTAAAAATTTAAATTAACTGATAGTAAAATAAAAAAGTGATATAAAATAAAGCAAATGAAAACAAAATAAAGTAACATTAAATATATAGATCAAATAAAATAAAAAAAATATAAAATAAATAAAAACAAAAAAAAATTTCGCAATCGCTCCAACCGAGGATCGAACCTGGCAGCTATAGGCTTGTAGCCCGTAACTCTTACCACTCGGCTACCGCGGGCGCGGAACTCGCGCGCTTTGTTTGCTTACTTGTACAAAAGACAACAGCTGGCCGTTTTTACCAGTGTTGTCAACGAAAACTGCCCGGATCCGAGTTTATTCCCAAAAATTTCGTGCATTTGTTCAGCTGCTTATGCGCATATTAAAAAGGAAAATGCATGAGTCAAATCAAATAAAGTGTGGTTATGCAAATAATCGAGCCCGTTTGTCTACCGTATTAAACCTTCACAAGCATTTTTATACATGGATGATTTAGTAGTATTAGGTTGTTCCGAAAATCACATGATGAAAAATTTACAAAATGTATTCTCAACTTGCAGAAAATATAATTTAAAGCTGCATCCCGATAAATGTTTATTTTTTAGTCAAGAAGTTACCTATCTGGGACACCAGTGCACAAGTAAAGGAATCCTACCAGATCCAAATAAATTCGAAATTGTTCAAAATTACCCAACACCCCAAAATGCGGAAGAAGTCAAACGATTCGTTGCATTCTGTAATTATTACCGAAGATTCGTACCAAATTTCGCAGAACATTCAAGAATTTTAACTAGACTTTGCAAGAAGAATGTTCCCTACGATTGGACAGGAGAATGCCAACATGCTTTTGAATATTTGAAGAAGGCATTAATTAGTCCAAATATTTTACAATATCCAGATTTCAGTAGAGAATTTTGTATAACAACAGATGCTAGTTATGCTTGTGGTGCAGTTCTTAGTCAGGAACATGAAGGAAAACATTTACCAATTGCCTATGCCTCCAGATCATTCACAAAAGGTGAAATTAATAAAGCAACAATAGAAAAAGAATTAACCGCAATTCATTGGGCCATAACTTATTTCAGACCATATGTTTATGGCGGAAAATTTTTAATTAAAACGGACCATCGACCTTTAACATACCTTTTCTCGATGAAGAGCCCCTCATCAAAATTAACAAGAGTTAGATTAGATTTGGAAGAATATGACCTTGAAGTGGAGTACATAGCAGGAAAAGAAAATTATGTAGCAGACGCACTATCCCGAATCAATATTACAAACCTTAAAGAAATGTCAGTGGAAGCAAGAAAAATACTAAAAGTTACCACAAGATCAGAAATTAGAAAACCAGCCAGTAATAATAATAGCAAAAAAGAAATTAAAAGTCACAAAGAGAACCCTATAATATATGAAGCGCTAAATAAATTTGAAGTAAAAAGACATGTCGAGCTCGTTTTCGATCCTCCGAAATAATATTTCAAGAAAGGAAAGAAAATTTGTAGCACTATAGATACAAGCAACCTAATTGTTGAGGATAAGATTGACTTAGGACAATTCTTTACCAGGCTTGCAAAACAAGCCGGCAATCTAGGACTTGTAAAGATACAGTTGTCCTTAGGGGACAAATTGTTTAAATATAATTATACTCGAGTAGGCAAATTTATAGAAGTAGGTATCAAGGTTCTCAAAAATGTAACAATTGCATTAACCCCAGAAGTTATGCATGTGACAAATGTCGACAAAATTAAAGAAATTATGCATAAATATCATGACGATCCTGTTTTTGGTGGCCACCTAGGAATAAATCGCATGACAAACAAGATCAAACAGAAGTTCAGCTGGAAAAACATGAAAAATTACATAAGAAAATACGTAAAAAATTGCATCCATTGTTAAACAAATAAAATTAATAGACATATCAAGGAACCAATGACAATAACGGAGACACCTCCGAAGGCCTTTGATATTGTACAAATCGATACAATCGGACCATTACCGAAATCGATACACGGAAATGAATACGCTGTTACTATTATATGTGACCTAACTAAATACCTAGTTACAGTGCCAGTTCAGAGCAAACATGTTGTAGCAGTTGCTAAAGCTGTATTCGAGCATTTCATTCTGATTTATGGTTGTATGAAAACAATCATAACCCGAATATAAAAACAGTTTATTTGAGGAACTGTGCAAACTTCTCAAAATTGAGCATAAAACCTTAACACCTTACCACCATCAAACGATGGGCACTGTCGAACGCAGTCATAGAACATTTAATGATATCCATTGACAAAACTGATTGGGATAGTATCTCAGATATTTTTCGTATTGCTACAATACGACACCATCCACAGTTCACGGCTATTACCTCTTTGAATTAGTTTTTGGAAAAACGCCCCTGACTTACGAATTTTTACAAGAAAGTGTCATTAGCCCAGTATATAACCATGAGGCGTATGAAAAAGAAATTAAATATAGGCTACAAATAGCACAACAAAGAGCTAAGAAGTTAGTACAAGAAACCAAGGAAAAACAAAAAATCAATTATGATATAAATAGCCACAGTAAGGAAATAAATATAGGAGATTTAGTATTAGTTAAAGATGAAGCAGGTCATAAGTTAGATAGTAGGTATAAAGGACCCTATAGAGTAAAGAACATTGATAAAAATAACAATTTTACTGTAGTTCATCATAGAATAGAAAGTAGCGATAGAAAAAATAAAGATAAGGAAATAATAGTTCAAAAGAATGGGCTTAAAAACTATGACTTTAAATCAATAATATCAAACACTTAAATAAATAAAAACATTCCAATTTACTTATAATTCTTACTAAGTACTCACAACAAAAAAATTAATTTAATTTTTAAAAAATGTAAAGAATGAAAAAACAAAGTCAGCATAATAGGTACATATGTACGTAAACAAACAAAAATAAAAAATAAACTACATAAACCAACAAAATTTTTTTTGCGACATCAAGTTACCATTATGTCATAACTAAGAAAGACAATTGAAATTCAGTAAAGAATAGCCATGGATCATTGGTGCACAAATTATCCATGGCCATTCTCAACAAAATGGGAAGTGTAACACGCATTTGAAATCCGTTTCACTTTCACTATATCCAATTGTCCAATATATACATTAGGCTGGGTCGATTTTGTATGGGCGAAAATAAAAGGCATTTGACCGTATTGTAATAGTAATATTATGATGTCTTAGGTCTTAGCCAATTGTTATTGGCCACCAAAGATTAATTTAATACTTATCTTTAGCACGCGCAATTGAACCAAAGTGTACGAATTTTGAAAATGAAACTTCGGCTGGTAATATCTATGTAATGCGTTAATTGTTATAAGCAGGACGGTATATTAAATTAAGCGTTATTAAATTTAGTACCTCACGTTCATTTATCATTTTTCAATAAGTCTTAAAGTTTTTAAGATATTAAGATACAACTTACAAAAACTATAATTTTCCCTCATGAATTTTCAATTCTTCATTACTTCAGCAACCAAGTGGGAAATACAAAAAGGTGAGACGATATTTATTTGCAAACGTTTTAATGTTTTCGGATGTTTATGTAATATTAAAAGGACCATGGACTTGGTCACGCCGAGTTGGTCAGTTTTCAAGATCCTGGTGAATGAAATCAAACATGTATTGTCAAAGATTAGGAATCGTTTGATACGTTAATAGTAGTTTCAAGCATATAATTATTTGCATACATTAACATAATACAATTACTGTGAGAAACGCCCATTTTAAGTCCATTTATGCCGTCTTGAAAATTGGTGCGGTTTATTAGTAAACGAACAATCACATTTTTCGCGGTTTCTAAATTTGCCGTTATATGAAAGTAGGAAACGTGCAATAAGTGTTTAGATATACATAAGTATTTTAGTTAATTGCATTATGTAAAAAGTCTCTAACATATCCTGGGAAATCCTTTTGAGGACTTTCCAATTGGACGATAGTGCTTTGCATTAAGCTCGAATGAAAAAAGTCTCTCCCTGGCACACTTTTCTGTAATCCGGCTCTTTTATCTAAACGTTTTTTATACAATTTGAGATACATTTTTTTTAGAAAAAAACTGGAGATCCACTTAAGTTTTTCGATATAACTTTGGTAAATGTTGCTCGATCGGTACGTAGTAATTACCAAATTGAAGGCGAGACTTACTGTTACTGATTTATGATAATAATATGATGAAAATCGTTCAGATTATAAATAAATTATTTTAAATAAAAAAAATTTTGGACAATTTTTTGTTTAATTTTCCTATATTTACAATTTTTATATTGTATGCATAAACATAAGTAAACTAATGAGTGTTTCTAGAAGTTGTGCCTATTCAGTGTTTCCATAATCACTTGCATAAACAAAATTTTTCCACGATGATGCAAAATA
>NW_023470274.1:0-4997 GCF_013731165.1 Rhagoletis pomonella | reverse complement strand
ATTCAAAATGGATTACATACAAAATGTTAAGCATACTCAGTTTTTTTACTTATATCCGATAACGAATTAATCAATACTACGTGCAGATTTTAAATATGATATTTAAGCATGACTGGCCGAATTTCTTGTGAAATGTGCATGTGGCCCTACTGTGGCATGAGCCCCATTTCATTTTGTTAAATAAAAGCTTGTTTTAAATTACCTTTAGCCAAATGTTTTCCACCACTCATTGTACTTTTCTTAAAATACCACACGAAAAAATGATGCAGATAAAGCAACTTTTAAGTTAATTTATACCTATTTGCCAACGAAATTTGCAAGTAAAGTCACCAACAAAAATAACACAACAAAATAAAACGAAATGTCAAAAACTGCCAAACGTCAATTCATTGGAAGTCATTGGAATGCCCTACCGGCAGTCATTGGAATGCACTACCGGAAGTCATTGGAATACACTACCGATTCCAGAGAATTCTGGTTTTGGCAGTGTTGCCAACTTTCCATTTTGAAAAAGCACCAAAAACTTGGAAAAAAGGCGTTTTACCAAACTAAAAGCACCAACTTTTTTTAATCAAAGGATGCTTTTTTCATAACAGTTTGTATTTAACAAAAGCAAAAAATTAACAATATTTACAAGAATACATACATAAATCAATACACAAAACGTTTTCGCTCATAACGATTGAATAGCCTCTATGCATGCTATAATGACTCATGCTTACGACGTATTACCGAAGTACTATTAAAACTACTATATCTCGAGAAAGAAATATCGAATCGCAACACACGAAAATAATGCCCTAAGTATAAATGAGCAAAAAATTTGATGTTTTCATTATATAACCTCAAATATCGCAAAACCCCGTGTTTTTGGCAATCTGGGGGTAGGATGTATCGAGCAACATCGATGGCCGTGACAGAGAACGTTAAATACAGAGAAGCAGCATTGTCATCGAATTTTAAACTTTTTAATCTGAATATTTAGAAATATTTTGGGTACGCAGATAGATCGGTTATGTAATTCTAGTGAAACAAGTTAACGTTTTAAGCGGCTAATAATAGTAAATAAAAAATAAAAATCAGCGCGATATTTTAGACACTTTAAACTTGACTTGTTTTACTAGAATTTCATTTTACTAGAATTACATTTAGTTAGTACAAGCAAAATTACTAAAATTCATAGCACGGAGTTTTGCCGTTATCCATCCTAGATGTAGTTTTCAAAGAGTCCAGGGCTTTTAATGCAAGTATAAAATCTGTACCCTTTAAAAATTATTACCTTGTAGTGCTGCTGGAAGGATAATTTCGGTAGCATTTTGACTGTATGTTTAACGAGGGATCTTCACAGATTGGGTTTAAAACTATCAAGAGCCCTTAAAGGTCCTGGCTTCCAATGCTCGCCAAGTTGCTGATACCCAAAGCGCTTTGGCAAGCCTCATTGTCAATTAGTATAGTATGTGATGATTCCAGTGCTTCCTTTGGGTAGGTGCGCATGGCTCTTATAATGGCTATATAGACAGATCGGTGCTAGGGACAATTAGGTGTAAGTGAAGGAAAAATGCTCAAACCAATATTAAACATAAAAATAAGGTGGAATTCGACGTATTATATGCTTGAACGGTTTATAAAACTAAGTTCATAATTTAGCCAAATATTGCTAGACAACTCTGAATCTCCGGTAATAATAACTTCAATGGAAAAAGATATTCTGCCTTATCCTAAGGTTCGCCTGAAAAAAAAAATTTTCACCCGAAATTCACCCATAGTAAAACCATGGAAACCAAAGCCAAAAGTGAACCAGTTAAACTCACTGATTATAATAGACATTTTAAGTATTTTAGAGGCAATGACAGTAATTGTACTGTGGCGAAAAACGCACAACTTTAGGTGAAGTAATTCCGCTAGTGCATTGCCGTCGCGAACAAATATTAAAATATTACCAGAGCAGCTGATCGAACAAAAATTAAGAGAACCTGTGTTGAAGTTCTTGCGAAATAAAATAATGTGCGCAGATGATCTTATGGAAACGTAATTGGGACTTCATAAATCACTTGTACACAAACGAAGGCGAAAATATAATGATTTGGGTCATCCACATGATGAAATAAGTTTTTATTGAAATGGTTAAGTAATAGAACTAAAGTAGAATATCATCGTTGCTGTTTACCCAAAATTTTATGGACTTTTGGAAAAATACTGTAATTTAGTTGGTACCTCGGTGCCTGCTGAGCGCCTTTTTTAAAATGCTGGTGCTCCAGCCACCGCAAACATGGCTAAATAATAAATTATTATCAAGTACCTACACTTAGCATCCGGGTGAGACCAGCAGACTCTTTGCTTTTTAAGGAGTGTTGCTGGAGTGACCGTCCTTGCCCAGATATAAATCTGGGTCGTTCCGATTACGTAGACCCGACTGTCGTGGGAACGTTCCCAGGCTATACATCACGCTAGTGAAGACCAGAATTGAGTGCTCGAATCTCCACCTCCACCAGAAGGAGAACAAAGCGCTGATTGTATGGTTTGATCGGTTTTCCTATGGGAAAGTTTTGCAATCCGCGCATCGTTCAAAGGTTCTGCAAGACTTCGAGATTCCCCCTTTATTTTAAGAAAAGCATGTCATTGCCGGTAGTCACTATCCCATAAGTTTTAATATATTTTTGCATTACTTGTAATGCGTTTCGACGGATGAGCAAGTTATTCTATGAAACCAAACTGAAGAAAAATATGAGTATCTTAAAGTTATGCCCGCACTATTGGTGTAAAAATCAGGGACGTGAACCGGATGAAAAATTTCGTCGGTTGGTTCAGTGGTTCGAACCGTTGTTGCACTTTTGGATTGGTTCATCAAGGCGGTTTTTTTGGTCTTTGAATCGGGGATGAGAAGTGAGATAGGCTGCCTTTACATTTGATATTGTCACATGGTAAAAAACCATGGTAGGTATTACCATGTTTAACAAAAAGAAAAAAGTGCGTACATTTATCTACTGAAAATTGGTTGAAACGAACCTTTAAACCTTTATAGAAAGTGGTTCGGTTTTCGGTTCGGATCAAACATTTGTGGAAAATTTCGGTTCGGTTAATGGTTCAGTTAATTAATAGAAAAAAGCGGTTTTCCGGTTCAAAAACGGTTCACGTCCCTGGTAAAAATTGAAAAATTTTTATTAAAAAAAAAAAACAAAAGATTGGTTTTAAATTTGTAATCCCACTTTTTCGCTTGGAGTATTGCACCAATTACATACATTCTTTAGTTTGCACTGCTCACACTGCTATCGCTAACATTCAAAGAAAGTGTGCTCTGCTGAATCCACTTTCCAAAAATAACAGATGTATACTGAGAGAACTAAATTAGGCGATTGAACTCATTTTGTAAAATTTTTCCATAAGAAGAGGTCATCACCATCTAAGAAGGAGATGATGAATGACATTCGACTTTATTTCAAAAGTATTTGTTGGTAGCCAACGGCTTCCGTCTTCAAAAACTCAAAATATGTATGTATGTATGCACCAATTCGTCGAAATGACAACTGTCAAACGCTTGTAAGCGCACACTATGGAGTTGCCCAGTTTTTACGGACGTAAGCGCTGGACAACGGATCTCGCAAATGCACGTATACGCACGCTTGCCAATGGAATTGCAGCTTAAAGGGTTCCAGCGTATCAGAAATGGAAAGAATTAAGCAGAAACTGGTTGGCGGCGTAAGATGTGTGGGCGCATCAATGCTAGGCAAAGCAGGGCACCGCTTCTTAAGCGCGTTTCAATCGTAATTTGATCTTGAACGAGTTGCAGAGAAAATAAATTAAAAATTAAAATTCAGATATACATACAGTCAGTCAACAAAGTTTAGGTACATCGAACTTTTACAATACTGGCAACTATTTTTCAAATATTATAATTTTCGATAATTTCTTATAAAAATATGGTTAATTCTACAATAAAAAAAAAAATAAAAAATTTTTTATATGGAACAAATGTGCGACACCTTCAACAAAAAAAATTCCCAAAAATCAATGGTAAGTCCTAGCTTCTTCATACTTGCACTTTATTATACTAAAATTGAATGGGCTAAAAAACTGCATACTCAACTTTTTTCTAGACAGCGTAAATAAAAAGTGCAATATTTGAATGAAATTTTGTAGAATTTTCTTTAATTTTGCACAAGGTGTTGTAAAATTAACCATATTTTTATAAAAAATTAGCGAAAAATAAAATATTTAAAAAATAGTTGCACTTATTGTAAAAAAATTCGCTGTACCTAAACTTTATTGACTGACTGTACATACATATGTATATTGTATCTTTAGCTATGTATGGAGTTATATAAAATTGCCCACACGTAGAAGCTGGCGCTGGCGTTGGTAATTTATATACCTACATATGAACATATTTTGATTCCGTTGATAAAATTTTTAAGCTTTTTATGCAGACCTTTTAAGCTTAAACTTTTCTATCACCTGGGCGATTTTTAGAGAAAAAAAATATGTTAAAAACTATGTAATTTAATTTATAAAATCTCGATTTTTTGAGGTATTTTCAAATGGGTTCAGCTCAAGTAAATCGTAATATTTTTCCGAAATATTTTGGCGGAAGTCTCAAAACAAATCTATTATATTTCCGATAGAAACACAGTGCCGATTTTTTGTGTATGGAGAGTGATGCACCCTAATATACACATGTATATGTATTTACATATGTATGTATGTACACTTCCGCTCAAAATTGCATATTATTTCGATGCCATAAAGAGGAAATACATTTTTAGCCTACGACTTTTTATTGCGACTAATTAAATGATTTCTGCAAAGCAAATCGCTGAGTGTTGCAAAACGAGAGTGTTATTCGCATTTCGCACCACGTTCGTGTCATAAGATTCCACTTCGGAATACATAATTCTTATCGCATTTTGTTTATTTGACATGCGCGCACCACTTTCAATTTGATCGATTTTGCTCCATGCTGATTACTTCAACGAGCTAATTATCACTCATTCACTTGTTGT
>NW_023470273.1:0-4998 GCF_013731165.1 Rhagoletis pomonella | reverse complement strand
CAAATACTAATGCATGAAAATCCTAACCTCAAAAAAATCACCCGTTACATACGTATGTATTCATATGTATGTATGTGAGCTGATGTGCTATGTATACGTGCCGGTAAAAAGAGGTTAAAATTTTATTATCTACAGTCTCTCTTTTGATTGCGTTGCATTTGGTTTCGAGGTCAGTTGGATAATTTCAACTCTTCGTTTTCTTTGGAAGGCAAAATCGTTTGCAAGGCATTCAACTGAAAGTAAAACACCATGCAGCATAAATAAAATTAATTTCAAATAAATATCTTACAGCTGTTTTTAAGTACGCCTACGTTTGGTTTTTTAAAAATCCTTCTAATCCGTATTTCCCTTCATTCTCTCCATTCCTTACAGGCGTTCCTCCAGCATGCAGCACGCGCGGCGCCAGCAGGCCCTAAGTAACCAATTCCCGCACTGCACGAGAATGTTCAACAATAGTCGACACAGCCGGCTGTGGCTCAACTCCATAGCCATGCTAATTTGCCTGCTGTGCAGTGGCCTTGCCAGTACAAATGCCGGTAAGTGAAGTGAAGCGAAAAAGAAATTTAAAAACAATTACATTCTGCCCTTCAAATACAACTTGTATGCCCCCATGGTACAACAACGAAATTGCACAACAACTTTGCATATCACTCGCATTTGAATTTGTATGTACACAGTTATCACGAGAGTTAAACGTTCGCTCATTTGTAGTACACGACCTGTCAATGAAGTGTCAATTGCACATAGAAAATTGTTGTTCGTGTTCGATGCCGTTTCGTTTCGTGCGCTTGCCGTCGATTTTACACAATTAAAAGCACATCAATTAGAAAAGCTAACAGCTGACAGCAGCCGTATTGGTGGCATTCAAGCGGCAGCAGCTGTCAATGTGATCGTCGTTGTTGCTATTGCAGCTGTCAGTTATTTTACTCGATTGTCGGCACGTTCAGCCAGAGTGGCGTTCTCAATAGCTGGGGGAGATGATTTTCTTTTGAAGTTTGTATGCATCGAGTGTGTTCCAGGCATAGACACATTTTTATACCCGAGCGCACTTGTGCACAAGGGTATTATAACTTTGTTCACATAACGGTTGTTTATAACAGGCAAAACGAATCGAGATAGATATAGACAAATGTATACATAAATGATCAGAATGAAAAGAGAAATCGATTAAGCGGTGACTGTCTGTCCGTCCGTCCGTCCGTCCGTCCGTCTGTGCACACGATAACTCGAGTAAAAATTGAGATATCTTAACGAAACTTGGTACGTGAACTTCTTTTGGGCGTGGGACGGATGGTATTGAAAATGGGCGAAATCGGATAATAACCACGCCTACCTCCCATATAACGGTAATTTTCAGAAAAACGAAAACTGCAATATTTTAGTAACTACTGAAGATAATTCACTCAAAATTTATATTTGCAATGAGTTTTAGACGAAAAATAAGAATATTACAAAATTTTGGCAAATGGGCGTAGCCACGCCCACTTATGGTTACATGTGTATATCTTGGTAACCGCTACACCAATTTCTTCCAAACTTGGCACAGTTGTTGGTCCTGGTACAGCATACCAACTGGCCGAAAATTTCTAAAATCGGACAATAACCACGCCCACATCCCATATAACGGTAATTTCGAGAAATACAAAATCTTCGATAAATCAGTAAATATTGAAGCTAATTTATTCAAAATTGATGATTGCAACAATTCTTTACCAAGAAATACGTTTATGACAAAATTTTGGAAAATGGGCGTAGCACCGCCCACTTGTGATCACATATATGTATCTCGCTAACCGTTCTAGCAATTTGTACCAAGCTCGGTATGGTTATTGTGCTTGCCACATAAAAGCAAACCGTTGAAAATTGTTGAATTCGGAATAAAATTGAGGCCGCTTTTCATATAACGGTAAATTTCAGATATGCTTGAAACTGCAATATTTCGAAATTTAAGGACGCTAATTTACTTAAAATGTATACACCCCGGCTTATCATGTAGCGGTAGCTTTCGGAAAGGTGGAAAACATATATTTAATACTTGCGCCGGGTATTTAATGTTCGGCTCCGCCCGAACTTAGACTTTCTTACTTGTTTGTTTTGATTTTAATAATTTTATTATCATTCGACAATTAACCAAGATTGACAGTTTTAAGTGATGCGAGCTATTAATTTATAAGCTTAATTTTAGTTTGGAAAATTAAAAAAAGAGATTAATATGGCTTTATTAAATAATCAATGGCTATTTTCATAATTAAGTAACCTTGATAATTTAGCAATTTCATTTCCATGAAATGTTTCAGCATAAAAGTATAATCTGATAGCCGTACTCTACATCAGACAAAATTCCCCCAAAAAATGGCCTCATCAAAGTGGTAGAACATATTTTGAAGCCGATATTAGGTGAGGTTAGGTTTGGTGGCTGTCTACAAACAGATTCTGATGGAGACCAGTTTGGAACCGTTGTCATTCCGCCTTAACTCGATGTCGACCGCGCGCCTTAAAACAGAACTAAGTAATGTTAATTGTAGAAGGTTGAAGATCTCAGATTCCTTGCCAAACTTCAGTCCGAAATACACTAGAAAAGTGTTGGATGAGTCCTGCCAATACCGGACAGTGGCAGAGAAAGTGCTCGACGCTTTCGCTTCGCCGAGGCGAAGGCGGCTTCGACCGAAGTCGATTCTTGAAGGCCCAGTATTCTCGCTTAAATTCCCTCTAGCCCATGAGTAGTGATACGTAAATAACTTCCTGTTCAACAGCTTCATCTCAACCCTCCACCACATCTGAAGCCATCTCCGATTGCGTCAACACCGTTCCAATGCAAGTAGTCGTTGCTCCTTCCAAAAACTCCACAACTACATCTCAACCCCCTACCACATCCGAAGCCATCGTTGCTCCTTCCAAAAAGTTGACAGCTGTTCCGCAACCCCCTGTTCCGCAACCCCCTACCACATCTGAAACCGTTTCCGATTGCGTTAACCCCGTCCCGAGGGATTTAATCGTTGTCCCTTCCAAAAAATCGGTCTTTATATCTAGGTTTTCAAAAGATACCACTGTCGATGATGTGAAGGGGTATTTAACTTCCAGGCTGATAGCAAATGAGTTGCATGTACGCAAGTTCAGATTCTCGTATGAAAGAAGCATTTCTTCTTTTAAAATAGACATATCCGAAGACTGCTTTGATAGAGTAATGAGCCCATCTTTTTGGCCAAGCGGTGCCTTCATTCGCGAATTTGAATTTAGATCTAGACCGCAAGGGCAAAATTTGGCTCAACTTCCGCTTTCCACCTCGGCATCAAAAAACTAATAAGTAACCTCACCATTAGCATTTACTACCAAAATGTGAGAGGTTTGAACACAAAGCTATCAAGGTTACACTTGCAGTCCTATGATTTTGACTTCAAAGTACTGGTGTTTACTGAAACCTGGCTCAAGCCGAATGTGTTCAACTCGGAAATTTTGTGTCCTAAGTATGAAGTGTTTCGAAACGACCGTTTAAATAAAAAAGGTGGAGGCGTCTTAATCGCTGTCCAGACTGACCTTTCTTCTGAAGAAATTGAGTTCACTGACACCGATGAAGTTGAATTCCTCTGCGTTCGAATAAGATATCATTCTATTAGCGTTTATCTTGTTGCTGCTTATATACCACCTAACTCGAGCCTTTCTGTTTATTTAAAACACTCCTCCTTACTGCTCTCTCTACATGCCATGGTGAAGCCCTCCGATACTGTTATTGTCCTGGGTGACTTCAATCTTGCGGGTGTTTCTTGGGATCTAATAGATGGTATTCTAGTACCAAATTCCTCTCGTGATCTCTTCAATCAATTTTTGAACGATCTGTCAGATCTTAGTCTTTACCAGATCAACTCTGTTAGTAATAACTTAGGTAAATGTCTGGATTTAGTTTTTGTGGACGATGTTTCCAACGTCACAATAGCCCCTAGCTATGCTTTGATTACCCCTGTTGATTCTCACCACCCACCACTAGAATTGTCCTTGATAAATTCACGCAACTCATGTTGCTTTATCAGTAAAAAATCAAGGGCGGAGCGTTACTCATTTAAAACAGCAGATTATAATAAACTTAGGTTAGAGATATCGAAGATAACTTGGCCCCAGTATGATGGGAATGCTGAAGATAGTGCCTTACATTTTAGCAATTCCTTACGCCACATTTTCAGTAAAATCATTCCTCTTGTTAAGGAAGCTAACGTAACGTCTAACGCTCAGTGGTTTACTGGCGAATTGAAACGCTTAAAAAATCAAAAATCCAAAGCATTTAAGCTTTTTAAAAAATCTGGCTTGCCTTCTCACTACTCCGCGTACTCCATTCTTAGGCATAAATACAATGTATTGAACAAAAAGTGTTACAATAATTATATTAACAGGGTTCGACTCAATATAGTTTCTAATCCCAAATCGTTTTACGCATTTGTGAACACTAAGCGTAAGACTAACGGTTATCCCTCAACATTGAAGTTAAATGACTTAGTTTCCAGTGACGAAAATATTATTGCCGATATGTTTGCTGGTTTCTTCGAGTCAAACTACTCTGCCAGTTCTACATCTTCCCAACTGAATTCGAATCTATCTAGCTACCCATTCGATCTGCCATCATTTGATTGTATCCGAATTCCATCGATATCTGCTGCGGACGTCCTCATTCATTTGAATTGTTTGAAAATTTCATATACAGCTGGCCCAGACGGTATACCCACAAGTGTTCTTAAAAGTTGTGCTGAGTATTTGTATAAGCCTCTAGCAAATATTTTTAATGCTTCCCTAAAACAGGGTGTCTTCCCATCTTCCTGGAAGGATTCGGTTATCTTGCCACTTTATAAAAATGGAAGTAGGACTAACATCGTAAACTATAGAGGAATTGCGAAGCTTTGTGCTATTGCTAAAGTTTTTGAGGCAATCGTTACGGAAGAACTATCTCACTCTATTACTTCTGCTATTGATCTATCGCAACACGGTTTTTGCAAAGGTAAATCAACTGTATCC
>NW_023470272.1:0-4999 GCF_013731165.1 Rhagoletis pomonella | reverse complement strand
AAAATAAAACAAAACTATTCCGACGAACTGATAACCTCCTCCTCCGCTCAAAGTTTTCCAGGAATTTTTATATGAGAAAAAAACTTTTCGTAGAAATGGTATAGAATTGTTGAAAATCAATATTTTTCGATGGGAAAACTCTGGTTCTCTTCAGGAGACTTTCAATAATAATACCCAATGGTTTATTTAACCATTTTTTAATACTAACGATTTTTTATTGGTACCCCCATTGCATTTTTCGGGGTTTTTGGCGAACCTATGAATTATAGTTGCGATGAAAAAATGTTAAAATAGAGTCTTCCGATAGAAAAATATTGATTTTTAAGAATTCTATACCATTTCGACGAAAAGTTGTTTTTTCCCCATATAAAATACATGGAAAACGTTGGGCGCTTTGAGCGACCTCTAAAAATGTTTTGATTTCAAAATATAAAAATAGGGTTAAATTTTTTTTTTGGTATAGAACAATCTTAGGGGGTGAGAGCATAAAAATTCGGACTTTACTTTTTCACATGCATTTTTGGACCACATACATAAAATGTGGAGTTACATCAAAAAGATGTTTTTATTATTGTACTCTTTTTTACTAACTGTTTACAAAGAGATGCGTATGTTGTCTCCAATCCAATTTGCTATGGAAGGATAAGCTTTGTTCTTCCCCTCCTCCTGCCGGCTTTCAAAATGGAATTCATTTGCGTTCAAATCATCCACTCTGTAGTAAATGCAAATGTTGTGCAGAGCTCAAACAACGTTTATAATTTCACTGGCTTTGAGCGGTGAGTAATGCAGTTCAAGATGAATTTCTTATGATTATTCACTCATCTGAAAAGGATCAAACATGTCCCTAAATCTCCGCCTTTCAACTACCGCATCCGCAATCTGGGACTCGTTCTCCTCTTCAAGCAATACCGCCGCGGCTGTGGATTTCATTCTTATAATTATGTTTCCACTTAAATTAAGAACAAACGAAATTTTATTTTTAAATTGCAATGATGTTAGATATATTTAGTTATTTTAAAATATTTACAAATTTTAACTTCATAAGCTGCTATAGTTTGGTGGCAAATATTTCTTTTGTTTTTTTCGATTTCACACATTCCTAGATAACCAGCTGATTTCGACGATGTATTCGCTCTTCCTCTTCTTCTTTCGATTCGATCGTAATTCAGAATAGCAAACTACGATTGTTGCGGAGCGGAATGCGGGAACGTAATCGAAATCCAGAACAGGGCTGATTGTTTGAGAAGCTCTCCTACCATAAAATAAATTAAAAATAAATGGGTTTGAAACCAACTTTTTAATTTAAAATGGCATTTTTATTCTCTCTCTCTCTTATGTCAGGATTTATTTTAAAGGACTTTGTTATTTCAAAGATATGATTAATTCCAAAAAGTATTTAAAAAATTCAATGCAATGTATTTAGAATAAAAATATGGGTAGAGAATAATGTACATATAAAAAATGCCAAGTTGGCGTGATCGATGAACAAATTTAAAAGTTTTTATTACGCATTTAAATATCCTTTGATGAAAATCAATCTACAGAGATCAGAAAATAAAATAAAATTCAGTTTTGACAACTTTATTTATTAAAAAGCTTTAGATGGTAATAAATGCTTTGTTTTCTTAAGTCATTTTATTCTAAACGAACAAATTTACATGGCATGAAAGAATGCATTAATTTAGGTTATAATTTTCTTCACACTTTTGCAGATAATGAAATTTTTGCACTCCTTTATTTTTCTGTTCAAGTATCTTATTCTAAAAAAAGGTTCTCCCAAAAAAAGAACACTTCAAGATTTTTTTTTTTCTAATTTTACTTTGGTATTGATTAGCAAATTGTAAATATATAATTTGGAGCAATAATAAGCAAATGTCCATTCATTTTGATCAAAATTGTCTTAGTTCCCTCAAGCATTTCAAAAACTGTAAACTGTGTAAAACTTTGTAAAACTGTGTGTCATGGTGCAGGGCAGGAATCTTAGCATTTAACTTAGATGGCGGATTTTGACACGCTGTGAGTAGGAGGTTTGTGCCACTGAACCATAGCAGCAGGTTGGTGCTCCTCGAACTGAAATTTCAAGAGCTCACGCTGCCTTCTGTTTAAGCTCTAAAGCAGTTCCTTCCATATCAAGATATTTTTCGAACATATTTTGAGAGATCTCTGCAACCTTGCGGAGTGCTACCCGAGCGCACTTGTGCACAAGGGTATTATAACTTTGTTTACATTACGGTTGTTTTTAACAGGCAAAACGAATCGAGATAGATGTAGACAAATGTATACATATACGATCAGAATGAAAAGAGAAATCGATTAAGCGGTGACTGTCTGTCCGTCCGTCCGTCCGTCCGTCCGTCCGTCTGTGAATACGATAACTCGAGTAAAAATTGAGATATCTTAGCGAAACTTGGTACGTGCACTTCTTTCGGGCGTAGGACGGATGGTATTGACAACGGGCAAAACCGGACAACAACCACGCCTACCTCCCATGTAACGATAATTTTCAGAAATACGAAAACTGCGATATTTTAGTAACTACTGAAGATTTTTCACTCAAATTGATATTTACAATAACTTTTAGACGAAAAATATGAATATTATACATTTTTGGAAAATGGGCGTAGCCACGCCCACTTATGTGTGTATCTAGGTAATCGCCGCACCAATTTCTTCCAAACTCGGCACAGTTGTTAGCCTTGCTACGGCATACCAAATGGCAGACAATCTTTAAAATCGGACAATAACCACGCCCACATCCCATATAACGGTAATTTGGAGATATACGAAATCTTCGATAAATCAGTAAATATTAAAGCTAATTTATTCAAAATTGATGCTTGCAAAAATTGTTTACCAAGAAATACGTTTATGATAAAATTTTGGAAAATGGACGTGGCCCACTTATGATCACATATATGTATCTCGGTAACCGTTCTACCAATTTGTACCAAGTTCGGTATGGTTATTGTGCTTGCCATATAAAAGCAAATCGTTGAAAATTATTAAAATCGGACTAAAATTGAGGCCGCTTTTCATATAACGTTAAATTTCAGAAATGCTTGAAACTTCAATATTTCGAAATTTAAGGACGCTAATTTACTCAAAATTGATACACCCCGGATTACCATGTAGCGGTAGCTTTCCGAAAGGTGAAAATCATATACTTAATACTTAATATAATAATACTTAAACTTTCTTACTTGTTATCACATCACGATGTAGCGAACAAATGTGGTACGTTCCAGAAACCGCTACTTGGGATTTTCCGATTTTACAAAACCCCAAGGAAAAAGTAAACAACGCCTTAAAAACTTTAGATGCAGAAAAAGTAAACAACGCCTTAGAAACTTTAGATGCTAATACTTTCACAAAGATCACCGTTTTCTAACATTTTCGCTATTAATTATTTTTATAAATCATATATTTTGCAATTTAACACAATAAAACCACGTTTTCTGTCGAAAAATTAATTATGGAGAAAATTTACTATTTCACAGTTTATTTTATCCTCCTATTCGGCTTTGTTGTTTGTGCCAACACTAACCCTTAAAATTAAGAAAATTATGCCATTATTATGTTATGTTATGTTAATATGTAATTAAGAAATTAAGTATATGCTCAAAAAAGAGGCAGATCTACCTCAATGTGGTAGATGTCCGAACACTGGTTGGATCATGCTTTAGTGCATGATACAAAAAAGAAGGTAGTTTCATTACTACTATTTTTTGATTATAAAGCAGATTTTTGACATTTCTCCAGATGTAAACATTAAGTATAGCTTTGCCGCATTGAAATTTTTTGATAGGGGAGATTTTCTTTTAAATATTTGGGAGTAAAATTTACATACAAACAATAGTAAGTTGATGTGTTCGATAATCAAATTTGAACGTTTTTCTCAAGCGTTTAAAAGATCCTTTAAATAATATCGATGTGTAGAGATGAAGAAATAAAATAAAAGCTAGTTTTGACACATTTATTTATTAACAAGCTGTTTTTCATTTTATTTTAAACAAAATAAATAAATTTACATAACAAAACTTTTTTTTGTTAAATAGTCCGAAGAAGATGTATTGTTAGATATTTCGTCATTAAAGTATAGTCCGAAAGCAGGTTTCGGAGAAGGTGGAATGGTCCCATTGCCCTCACAATGAAAGGAGTCACAATTCAGAATTCTCCGGAAGTGAAGTATCTATAAGTAACTCTGGATACAAAACTATCGTGGAAATCTAACGAGGAACACAAAACCTCTAAAGAATGGATAGCATTTTGGCAATGTAAACTGGTCTTTGGTAAAACGTGGGGTGTGCCACCAGAGGGAATCCTCTGGATTTATACCTCTATGATCAGACCTATAATTAGCTATGCATCAGTGGTATGGTGGAGCATTTCTCAATCAAGAGCGTGGGAAGTCTGCTTGCAAAACTTCAAAGAACTACTGCCGTTTGCGGTACGAAAGATTTCTCTACAACACGTGGCGTTGCTCTTGATGCACTGCTGCACTTACCGTCACTTTGTGTCTTCATACGTTGGGAAGCCTTAAAGACCACCTGCTGACTAAAAAGAAATGGATGCTGGTATAACACTGAGCGGGGCAAGTTCCGCCTTGCTAGCGGCAAAGATCTGAGAACTTGTGTCTCTTCAATGCCACAGGATAGTACGCCACCTTTACCTTTGTTGAAGAGATTCTATAATGTAGAGTTCCCTGAGGCCTAATGCTGGTTTAATACCAGCACTGAGCCCGGACTTACACATAATCGAATATTCACTTATGGCTCCAAAACTGACTCTGGGTCAGGATCTGAGGTCTTTATCGGAGTTAATAGGGATGAGATTAACTTTTCTCTTGGCAAGTATGCTTCGGTCTTCCAGGCTGAGGTATTTGAAATCCTCAAGGATATGGACTACGTGGTGGAAAATAGGTGGATCGGAAGGAGTTTACGTGACGGCCAGGCTGCACTTAACGCACTACTTACTTCCAAACTCTGAGTGCCACATTTTT
>NW_023470271.1:3542-4999 GCF_013731165.1 Rhagoletis pomonella | reverse complement strand
AAAAAAATGTTTGAAAATTTAAAAGCCGAAAGTGATAATCTTTATATATAGAAATGAATTGCTGTTCGTGTGTTATCGCATAACTCAAGAATGGCTCAACGGATTTGCTTCGTTTTTATTTCATTTTGTTTCTTTCTGTCTGTAGAAGGTTTGTAAAGCAAAAATTGGAAAAATGGTGTTGCCAGATATCTGAAATATCAAAAAAAAAAAAAATTAAATTTAAATAAGCCGCAATAATGCTATTTCACTGAGAATGTATACAAAAACTTAATACAGAAAAAAATTTGGATAGGGTTGCCACCATTCGAAAAAAATCTTTATGAGTTTCTGTCGTATGTTATCGCATAACTCAAGAACGGCTCAACGGATTTGCTTCGTTTTTATTTCATTCTGTCTGTAGAAGGTTTGTGAGGAAAAAATTGGAAAAATGGTGTTGCCAGATATCTGAAATATCAAAAAAAAATTAAATTTAAGCAGGCCGCGATAATGCTATTTCACTGAGATGTATTAAAAAAATTTAATACCGGAAAAAAATTTGGATAGAGTTGCCACCATTCGAAAAAAAATCTTTATATATAAAAATGAATTGCTGTCGTGTGTTATCGCGTAACTCAAGAACGGCTCAACGGATTTGCATCGTTTTTATTCCATTTTGTTTCTTTCTGTCTGTAGAAGGTTTGTAAGGAAAAAAATTGGAAAAATGTAATTGCCGGTATCTGAATATCAAAAAAAAAATTTTTATTGAGCCGCAACAATGTTATTTCACTGAGAATGTAATAATAATAATAATGATGTATTATATAAAAATACAATCATAATCATTTAAAAAGACAATCATTGATTTTTTTTATTAGTCAGAGCAGAGTATATTATTTATTGTATTTTTGGCTTCCAGGTAGATCCAAGAGCATTTTGGCATCATCAAGCAATTCCTTTTCTAAAGTGACGTTTGGTGCTCTTAGGCTTGAAATATATGGATCTGATGTGAATAATAATGAATGTAGAACATCTTCATTAGTTGCTGAACGAGAACACCTGGAATGATGTAATCGGTAACGTCTATAATCTTTGTTTCGCGCTTCTTGCGCATCCTCAGACAATTGGCCTATAGGTAAAATTGCGAAATGTCTTATAACACTTTCTCCATGAATAAAGATTTTATGGAGCGAGGATGGCATATAATACCAATTATATTTATTTACAAATATTTTAGCAGTATCCATTGCGTATCGGCCGAATTCGGTAGCATTTATTGCGACTCCAGATGACATCGTTTGTAATATTATATAAAGCCGTTTTATCAACTCTTCGTCAATACCAGTAATATTGGCTGAAGATTGGTAGTTTGAAAAAAATCTTCGCGCGGTATTACCATCATTACTGTTGCCAGATCCTTGTCGAGGTTTGTCTATATGGAGGCCAAGTTCATTTCGAAACCTACTTTGCACATATTTTTT
>NW_023470271.1:0-3532 GCF_013731165.1 Rhagoletis pomonella | reverse complement strand
TAGAGGCTTCATCTGATTCGCCGATTGACCGTAAGTATTGGACATAAGCGTTGTGTATAAAATCAAATCCATATTCTTGTACGAGTTCCATATTTTTTCTTTTTTTTGATTTTTCTGATGATTCTTCATATGATTTATGAGGTCGACCACGTTCACCTGAAGTTGTAGGAATATTATCTTCAAATATTACCTTGAATTCACCATCCAACCAAGCACTGTTACTTTTTTCAAAGCGATATTCGATTCTTCTCGCCTTTTCTCATCGATCGTTAAACTTAGATAGGAAATTTTTCTGAACACTGCTCCAACTATGTCAGCTCTCTCTGTTGACAATGTAAAAGTGTCCATCAAATATTTTTTTAACTCTGCACAATTTCTGCCTGACTTTTTGAAAAAGTCACGCTTTTGAAAAAGCACAAACAAGTCACTCATTGTGATAACTAAATGGATAGAAATTTTCCAACTCAACTAAATATTGGAAAGTCACTTTAGATATGCTGGGCTATCGATTTCAACTTCAATTTATATGATTCGGATCGAAGTGCAGAGTACAAGGTTCTTACGACTTTTGCGGTTATTGAATAAAATACTTTTATTAAGGTCTGCGCCGAAAAGAGACTGCACACATTTAATTATTTATTTCTCGCAGCATACACGTCTGATCACGATGCAGTTAGTACCGTTAGGAAGTGTGATCTATTGTGGTTTTTTTTGCTTGCCCTCTCTTCCGTTACTTTTTCGTAGTCTTTGCGATTACGCGTATCGAAGAGCACTTGCCAGAATTTAAAATTTTACCTTGAGACATATTTTTGTGCCTGACAAAAAAAAGGCAAAAAAGGAGCAAAAAAATTTTGTTTGCTTGTAAATTAGAGTAATCAAGCATTTTAATAAGATAAGTAACAAGCCAGCGGCAGACAGCGCTAAACTTCGAAAGTCTAATTGAATACAAAGAAAACCACTCAAAAAAGAGGCATTTGGAAACGAGAATATCTTTATGTTTAAAATCAAGTAAATAGAGTGTGAGGATGTCCAAGTATTCGACCAAAACAACGAAAATAAAGTTGCTTGAAGTTTGACATCGATAGACTCCATGGTATCGAGGTTCGATTGTGGAAACATTGATACCTACGTATTCATATCACCGCGGAGAACGTTTATATTTTGGTTAGAACATAAAAGGGGTTGCCACCTGCTAAAAAATCAAATGCAATTAAATTAAATGAATACTACAATATGGGTATCAATCGAAATGTTTTTGAAAAGCCTTTATTTCTAAACAACATGTGGGAGGATTACCATCTGTTTAAAAATTAAATTCAAGTTTAATTCAAGGGAATTAGGTAATTGAAATTTGTATAACAATATTGGTATCAGACTGAAACGTTTAATAAGGTTATAGTTTGAAACTATTTTTAACAGAGCTGCCACTTGCTTAAAAATTAAATTCAATGTATATGAAAGGTTAAATTAATTTAAGCAATGTGGATATGGAACATGAGATGGTTTGCCACCTGTCAAAAAATGTAATTCAATTAATTTCAATGAATTACTACGCTAAGGGTATAATCCAAAACGGCTTTGAAAGGGCTTAATTTTCAATCACATTTAGTAGGATCGCTACCTGTTTAAAAAAGCAAATTAAATCAAAATAACATGTGATTAAAAAACACTATACGGAGCAACCATTATGTTGAGTTGCCCCTTATCTAACATGCAGAAATTTCATACACTCATCGAACTAACTATAGTATATAGTAGTTTGTTATATTTTAAATATCTTTTAACTTTCATTTTTTAGTGAACCTTTTGTGCCTTCTTAGAATTAATAATTATAAATATTTTCGAATACGTGGCAACTTTGTACAAATATCTCCAGATACCCTTAAAATTAAAAACATTATCTGAATGCAAAATTCCATCAAACTCGTTAGAGTCGTTTCCTAGAAGCCTTTGGATATATATACATACATATTTACAACAATTGATTGTTTAAAGTAATGAGATACACACATATATGTAGTTTGAGAAAAAAAATCGCACGATTTTACTGCCTTAAAAACTTATTTGCAAATTTTTACTAGAACTTACCCTTAAGTAGAGAATTTTTTCTAAATGTACTGCCAACCATTTTCTCCCTGCAACTCTCCAAATTTTTATATTGAACCCCTCCTCCCCCACCGCCCCATCCCCCTCTTAACGTTGTCGGGCGTCTTGACTGTCCTATC
Organism: Rhagoletis pomonella; assembly: GCF_013731165.1. Lineage (NCBI taxonomy): Eukaryota > Metazoa > Arthropoda > Insecta > Diptera > Tephritidae > Rhagoletis > Rhagoletis pomonella. Next base: position 1,307 of record NW_023470271.1, on the reverse strand, counting down.
ACCCCCCTTTACTCATTGAACACTTTTACAGAACATCCTGTACATAAGGCATTCTCTGCAAAAAAAGCCACTCGAAAAAAAAGTTCTTTATTTTTTTTGGCAATGATATATCTTATAGTATATGTAAAAACTAAAATAAAAAATATGGTGTTAGGTCTATGTAACGCGGGGTTGCCATACTGTCAGGGGTCAAAGTTTTTTTGCAAAAAAATTTTCGAACCGCCGTAACTTTTAAACGAATGAACGGATTTTAAAACGACATTAGACTTTTTTGAACAAACTTTCCTAAAATTTAAAACTGTGTATCATAAAAAATTTTTTAATTAATATTTCATAGAAAAAAATAAAATTTTTTTTTTTTTTAAATTTTTAACCTTTTATGCCCCCTTAGATTTTTTTCAAAAATACCCCAAAATGTTCCTTATTTCATCACCTTTTCACCCTCCAAAGGAAATTTTGGGACAGCAATATTTGAATGAGTTTAAAATCAAAAACCAACTCAGCGCAACGCTCTCAATCCGAGCAATTTCTTTGTTTGCCTACAAATTGCAATAACTTATCAGCAGAAGAGAAAGGTAAGTAAAAAATAAGACAGCAAACAGGATTCCTTAGATTTCAACTGTCGCAGACATTTAATCCCTTTTTGTTTTATTTTTATTTTTATTATTTTTAAACTTTTTTTTTGTTTTTTTTTATTTTTTTTTTTTGGTTTTTTGCTTTTTTAACTAAAATTATTACGTACTTGAACCATAACTTGACGTTCATGTGCTTTTGCGTTTACGTTCACGCTTTGGTGGAAAAACTAGAGATTCTTCTGAAAAACTAAATGTTTTTAATAACAATTCTTCGTTACCGATAGGTATAAAAGCGTGATACTTTTGGGTGCCACTGATTCTTTTTGCTGAAGAAAATCTGACTTTCAAGGAATTTTCGATCACATTGTGTTCTTCTTTTGAAGAAAAATACACGGAGGTCCGTTCAAGATTTTTCTTCGCCCAATTGAAAAGAGCTTCTGCTGTCAAAATTTGTTGGGAAGGAGGAAGTTGTAAGCTCGCTCGAGCTGCCAATCTTTTTAAATTTCCACCAATACCGTCACAAGGACATTTCCCATGTGCAGTTTCATGGAAGTGCCATTCAGCATCCACTCCAAAGTCCTTCTTATGATTCAACAAATTAAGAAAGTTAAATCGATTCTTATAATGTTGTGCTGCTCCATCAGTAAAATATATTATTTTATTAATCGATAAACTTTGCTCCTTTAAATGTGTTATAAGAATTTTCTGGAAGGCATGCACAGCTACAGTATT
>NW_023470270.1:3514-4999 GCF_013731165.1 Rhagoletis pomonella | reverse complement strand
TGAATTTAAGTTTGCGATAAAACTCACAGGGATTGTTCCTTGAACAATTTAAGGAGACACGTATTTTTTCTTTTTGCTCAGAAATGCGAATTTTTCGAATAATGAATTTTTTTCTTTTTGAGTACGAACGCTTCTTTTTTCCTCTCTTAATAGCAACTTTTGATGAAATCTGATGATTTTAACGATTTTTTTTTTAAATTGCAGATATTGATCTACTGAATCGATCTAGTGAACTAAACATCAGTAATTGTTTATTAATAATTAATTATTGTTTATAAACAAAAATTTTATTTTTTCAAATTGCCACATCTTTTATTTCTCTCAAACTTTTTTGTCTATTGGGGAATAGTATAAACTATTTTCAGTACGAGTAGCAATATGCTAAAATTCGTCATTTTCGAGTTATGATTTTTTTTCTGAAAATGCACTTATATGATGCTAGCAGATTTTCGTGCCAGTTGAGGGCACAAAAATTGTTGCCCATTATGACAAAATTTCCTTGCTGGAAATTTTTTGAGGTTGCCCGATTAGAGCCAAAAGTTGTTCCCAATTGGGCTCTAGCCCAGTTAGCGATTTGCCCAATCTACCGAAGATTTCCCCAACCAGTTGTCACAATTTGCTCAAAGTGAACATGCATATGCAATTAAAACGTTTTTATCGATAAAATCACACATACACACATCAAAATTCCCTACGAAAAAATATATTTTTAAATTTTTTTCTTGAAAAATTTGCCACATACAAATTTTTTGATAAAAAAACTTAGTTTTTGAAAATATACCATTTCAAAAAAAAATTGGAAAAAATCACAATGGTAGCTCTGAGTATTGCGCAATATTTAAGTATAATAATAATAAATTAAGAACGGGGCGAGGAAAAAATTTGAAGAAATCACACATACAACATCAAAATTCTCTATGAAAAGAAATATAAAAAAAAATTTGTTTTGCAAAATTTTTCACATACACATATTTTGATAAAAAAAAATTAGTTTTTGAAAACATGCCATCTCAAAAAAACATTGAAAAAAATACAATGGTAGCTCTGAGTATTGCGCAATATTTAAGTATAGTATTATGGGGTGCACTCTACAATAATTTGAGTTATGAACCTTTTTTTACACCTAAGCCCTTGGCAAATATTTTCAAACCAAAACCCTCTAAAACCTTTTTCGTCTATTAATTTCATTTTCTTTAAATTTTTTAGATCTTATTATTTTAAAAAGAAAAATATATATTTTTTACTTCATTTCATTTTTAGGATGTTAATAAATTGTTTAATTGTTCTTTGTCAGTTTTTAATAAGATTATTTTTAATTTAATTTAATTTTTAAGTACTACTTCCTTCTTTTTTTGATACATTTTTTTAAGTGTAATTTTCTTTTCTATATTAATTTTTATTGTTTTAAAACAAAAATATATATATATATGTTTTTTAGTTTAATTTAAGACCTCCTCGTTAGCAGATCTCAGTTTCAAGTCTTTC
>NW_023470270.1:0-3504 GCF_013731165.1 Rhagoletis pomonella | reverse complement strand
TTTAATTTAAGACCTCCTCGTTAGCAGATCTCAGTTTCAAGTCTTTCGAAAGGCAGTAAAGTGCGTTTAAGATAGTTGCCAGAATTGACAATTGTCTTACGAAAGACTGTGGTGAGTTGAAAGTTGACAGTTGCCAGAATTGCCCTGTAAGATCGAGATTGAGGTGTAAAATTATAAGGCTTGGCCTGTAAATGTAATCTTTTACGTATTTTTACTGCCGCACGGTGTAATCAAAACATTTACTTGCTTTCTTTGGTTATAAAAATTTTGTTAGCACAGATATGAATCTGCTCGCTGTTATGCAATAAACTTGATTTAGGGCGAATTTCTCAATGTCTAAATAAGCGCTATTTATCATATAATATTTTCAAGGTTATGTTACATAATAGGGGTATTCACGGTCCGGTGCATACTGTCTAGCATGGTGCATAGATAGCATAAATAGCATTATTGTTGTTGTTTCATGTGTTCAAACAACAACAAATATAAGCCAATCATCCTATTTATGCTATCTATTCACCATGCTACACAGTATGCACCGGATCGTGAATACCCCTATTGCTTTTCAAGACAAATATGTATTTCAATGGAAGCAACATACTCTACCAACCAAAACTAATATTTAATTAAGACAAATTAAACCAAAGACCTAAATGCCACACCGGCATTCCAATGAAATGTTTGTAATTCCTCATCTAACGCACGCAGCGCAGAGACAACTTCAACTATATTCAACATCAATACCAATAGTTTCATTGTGGGGACAGTGGTGCTACATACTCTAATGTATGCTCTTATGTACATATGTATGTAATTAAAATTATGTAATACAGTCGTAAAGTGAGTTGGGCTTGGCTTAATGGCAAGTCAACGCAAAGCGTCAAACAAAAAAAAATTAACATTATCTTTTGGTAAGAAAATAATAGGCTTGATTCCGTGCCTCTCGGACTAGTAAAAGTGTCAAATAACAAAAATCTGCTCACAGCGAGTACGGGATCGGTTTCAAGTAAAATCTGGTACAAATTTTAAGTTCGGACTGGTACGGGAGCAGACCTAATGTGTTCATGCGCTTATTTGGTTTTTATCTCAATCAACTTTGTTTTAGTTTTTCGTTTGGTGCGCTTATTCGTTTTAAATATAGTTGGTTAATTGCATGTAGTAATCGCTGGCTTTTAAGAGTTTCAAATTTGCATTCGGCCTAAAGTTGCACACCTTGAGCTTTACTAGACAGACGAAATTCTTACGAGTTTTTCTTAGATTTGAACTCCTACCTAAGATTGACATACAAACAGCTAATAAGTGAAACACTCGAAATTTTAAGTGAATGCAATGAAGGAATAGGACTGAACTCAAACCTCTTCTTTCTCTGTTATTACCCGTATTACTATATTAGTAGTGAACCCGCATATCGTTAAAACGCCAAAATTTAATTAAACATTTTAAAGAGGTGGCAAACCCCCCTTAAAAATCGAAAAACAATATTCCAAATGTTAGTCACAAATATCGCTTTTCCCTGAGCCTAGATTAATTTTGGCCTAGAAATTTTTAGCTTAATTAATAAATTTTTAAAAACTTTACAGCACAAAAACAAAAACAAATCGATTAAATAGGTTTCCAAATATCTCGAGAACGGGGCGAGGAAAAAATTTGAAAAAATCACACATACACACATCAAAATTCTCTATGAAAAGAAATATAAAAAAAAAATTTGTTTTGCAAAATTTTTCACATACACATATTTTGATAAAAAAAATTAGTTTTTGAAAACATGCCATCTCAAAAAAACATTAAAAAAAATACAATGGTAGCTCTGAGTATTGCGCAATATTTAAGTATAGTATTATGGGGTGCACTCTACAATGATTTGGGTTATGAACCTTTTTTTACACCGAAGCCCTTGGCAAATATTTTCAAACCAAAACCCTCTAAAACCTTTTTCGTCTGACACCCAAGTTGGGATACATACATATTTAAATTTCCTTGATTAAATATTTCAAACATATGGCAACTCTCCTAAATGGCAACCACCAAAAAGATTCTTAATGCTCAAACTAAAGATATCTTCACACTCGTTCGTTGGACACCCAAATTTCAATATTTCATATAAGTTTCAATAATTAAATTAAATTCGAATTTTCAAACCTTGCCACCCTGTTCAAAATATTTTCAAATTTAAACCTTTTTTAAATCTCCTTCATTTGACACCCAAAATGTGATACATATCCCAATAGATATCGCCTTAATTTGAATTGAATTAGATTTTTTTAAACAACTGGCAACCCACCTATTTGCTGTTAAGAATAGAGCCTTTTCAAAAACATTTCGATTCAAAATCATATTTTAATAATGGATTTAACTTATTAATTAAGTTGACTTAACTATAAGTGAGCCCTTGAAGTGAAGAAGGCGGAGTGGCTCCACCGATGCTAAGCTCCCTTTCTTTTTGCGTACTCTATACCCACTGGTTGGTTACCACATCTCAAACTTGGGCTGCTCGCGTTTTGCGTACGGGAACGGGGGATTCGGGATCGAGTGTAGCACAGTAACTCCATTTCTCAGAAAAACCGTACCCCGTTCCACTTTCTTTTCTAAATATCTTAATAATGATTGGCAGTACAATTTCGAAAAATGTTTCATTTGATTTTCGGGTTTTGTGCTATTAGCTGAAGGTTTGAGCTCGAAACCATGACCTAGCACAATTCTTTTTGGATTACCTAGTATTTACGAAATATTTTTGTAGAAAACCACACCACTAGTCTGGTACTGGAAAAAAAATAGAGATCTCTCGAAATGGTTTCAAACAAAAGAGGTTAAAACAATATACAAACATTTGCAAATACTTTGCACCTTCCTCAACGCATCCAATAATGATTTGGCGATAAGATATCTACATACATACATACATATCTACATTTAAATAGCCATTCGAGTTTATTGACTTTACAATCGAAACATAGGCGGAGGTCTTTTATCCAATTACGTTAATAGACTCAAGCGTATGGAATCAGCAGACAAAGCAAAAAAGATGCTGCGTCAGTCAAATATATCATAAGCGTTGTTCAGGTAGTTAGTACGTGTGAATGTGGATAGTCTAAAGCAAAAAAAAATATATTAGGAAAAAAAATCACCAAACTAGTCGACCTTGACACAATGACGACACAGCAAAGCACTTTGTACGGCCAAAAGGCTAAAAGCCATTAAAAGCCAAGAAGCCAACGAGATCGACGACGACAGGTAGGGAGCGCTGAATGGTGTAAGCAAATACGAACACAATAAGTATGTAGTAGGTTTGAAACCGGTTTTGCATTTGCTCAATAGTCATCCACTGCAGTGTGCGGGCTATTAAAAACAATTTTTGGAGTTTGCAACAATAGGACAGACTCTAAAGAGCGAGTCGCCTAACACTTAAGCATATATATGGCTCATTCCATCTCAAATCACCCAGGCTGGCGGAAATTGAATTTAAGTTTGCGATAAAACTCACAGGGATTGTTCCTTGAACAA
>NW_023470269.1:0-5001 GCF_013731165.1 Rhagoletis pomonella | reverse complement strand
ATTCATTCCATTTGGGACAGCAGAAGCAGATGGTAAATATACTTGTACAAAACTAATTTTTGTCTTTTATTTTAGGAAGGACAACTCGGGGCCGCCGTGCGGCCCCCAACTTTAACTTTTTCGGGCTCACGGATGTGAGCTCGATGACTGGCGCCCGAGCAGGGACCCACCGAAAGTGTGGGTCTCTGAGGAAGGGCCTCCTTAATTGTGGGGTCTAAGGAAAAGGATCCTCTTAACTGCTGGAGTCCTTTTTCAAGTGGTCGTGACAAGTGATGAACAGTGTTGTGATAAGTGGAAGTGTTGAATGTGAAGGTGCTTATAAATTTATGGCTTGTACATCCACATAACAAAATATTTTGAAACCGTTGACTACCTTTGGGTATCCACCGGTTTATAACATTAGCTTAGCTCTGCGATCCCCAACTCCAGGGGCACTCCAGGGTATAAAAGCTCCCCTTCCTAGAAGGGGTCAAACCAAAGAAGTGAATAAAAATCAAATAGTGAACTGAATAATTTACGGATTGACCATCCATAACTTAATATCCTTGAAGCCGCGATTCACCACCTTCGGGGGGACCCTCCGGTTTATAATAGAAGCTTAACTCTGCGATTCCTTACGGGACCCTCCAGAGTATAAAAGCTCCTCTTCCCAGAAGAGGTAAATAAGGAAACAATAAAAAATGTGAGAGCAAAAAAATTAAAGGCTCTAATAGCCGAGAGATAAATTGTCGCTTAGACCTGTGACCCCGAATGAACCTCAGGCTAAAGCTGTAAATTACTACGTCATATCCTGCGGGTCATCAGCGACCGAACCAGGAATAACATGATATTAAGTGGACCTGTGACCCCGAAGACCCTCAGGTACACAAATAAATAGCATTTATTCAAAGTGAAAATTAAAACAAATTGACACCGTCCACGACTACGCTTTTACAATACTGAATATCCTGGCACGATCACATGGCTGGGTGAGTCCCTGACCCTATACTCCTAGGCAGATACTCACCTCATCGAAGGCCAATAGGTTAACATATCTTGTTTTCCTGCATTAAGCTGCCTGTGGTGTCTCCAGGGTACACATCAGAACACACTGGATACTGCTACTTCGATTTTTGCGGCATTTCCAGCGTACACATAAGAACACACTGGAAATTGCAATAGGTACAACATTATGTTGTGAAGTAAGTTGTGCCTTAGTAGGTTGCCTTCAATCTGATTGTTGACGACTAAAAAGGATGACACAGCCCTTCCTGACCGAAACTCTTTCTTTAAAGACTAATGTGCCGTGAAACGCCAACCTGGTACATGTCGCCGTACACATAAGAACACGGTAAAAGTTTCACAAGTCTAATCGCGGCTCCTTTCTTATCTTTTTGCAGGAAACTCTGAAAACGTAAGAAAGGAACCGACCTCCAACTCAAATCGAGACTGATTGTTTTTTTTTTCCGAAACAAAAACTATTTGCACAAAAAGAAAATACAAACATAGCACGAGGACGAAGATCCGAGCAAAAAAACACAAAAAAAAAGCTAATAACCGTGCAAAACGAAAAAGAATATTCTTGCTGGCAGTACCCGGTACCTGATCGTATAAAACTTTGCAAAAAAAAAATAATAATAATAAAAAATTTCAATCTATAAAGAAAACGTGCATAAATATTTGAAACAAGAGATAATGGACGCACTAACGACAAAAGTGAACGAACTAACTGGGGGAATTAACGCTCTCCTCGAGCAAATTAGAAAATTGGAGGGGCGTCTGACGGGAATTGAAAAAAATGGGTTAGGTTTAGAGGCTCGACTAACACGAATAGAAGCGAGCAGCGCAATCCTAGACCAAAACCTTACCAGGATTGACGGTAGGCTAGGCAGTGTCGAAGGAGCAAATAGTGTGGGCAGTGTAGAAGGAGCAAATAGTGTGGCTCAACAAGGGAGCTCGGTCGCGAACACCCGAGCGCCAATGTCCGAACAGGACCTCAAGGAAATCGGCAGGCTCCCCGACTGTGTCAAAGAGCTGCAAACTTTTGAGGGAAATCCAGCTCAATATATTTCATGGATACATAATGTCGAAGGCATCCTTTCCGATTACGAAGTGATCAAGGAAAAACCTTTGTATAGGGCTATCCTTCAGCACGTTAGGCAAAAAATCCGGGGAGGGGCTGATGCGGCGTTAGTTGCATATAATGTTTTCGAGAGTGACTGGACTGAGATAAAAAAGGTCCTATCACTGCACTACGCAGACAAGAGGGACATACGGACGCTAGAACACCAGTTAAATCAGTTGGCTCAAAGAAGTTCCAAACTAGATGAATTTTATGCGACAGTTAACCACCAACTGTCGTTGATCGTCAGCAAGATTAAATGCGACGATTATACGCACGAAACGGTTTCTGTCCTCATAGAAACATACCGGAATAGGGCCCTTGACGTGTTTATTAGGGGTCTGAATCCTGAATTATCACGCATGCTAATAGTCCAGAAACCAAAAACACTTCCAGAGGCGTACTCAGCTTGCCTTGACATCCAAAACCTGACTTTAAGAAATACAATAGTGCATACGAACGCAGTGAATAGGGTTGTTGTTCCTACGAATAACCTGTTGCAAAACCAGCAGAGGCCGGCCATACCTCCTCGAGCCCGCACCAGTTATAACTGGACAAACAGAAACGCTGGCCAAGGATACAACAGAGTGCCATACAATAGGTTCCAGTCAAACCAAGAGTCCAACACTTCGCCTCCAGGCAGACCCACGGCTCCGAAACCTGCGGAGAAAATGGAAATCGATGGCAGCATTCAGTCTAAGCAGGTAAACTACATGAATCGACCTGCAAGCAACAACGCGTTTAAAAGAGGACCAGCATCATCAATTGAGAGACTTCCAAAACAGCAACGACTCTACAACGTGGAGGCAAGTAGCAGTGAGCCAGGAGAAGAAGAGGCTCAGCAGGTAAATTTTATGATGGACGGGCCACCAGCCTATTTCATATAAAGCCCGCTGCTCTGTATTCCAGCATACCCTACCTCACTTGCGTCACCAAAGACAATATTACCCTAAAGTTTCTTGTCGACACAGGGGCGAACAAAAATTTTGTGAATCCCAAACTAGCCGCCCGCTCAACTCCGGTTGATCCACCCTTTTCAGTGCAAACTGTTGCAGGGCCTGTTCCAATAAACAAAAAAATTAGTGGACAATTTTTTCACAGTATGGGGAATGATACTGTACTAACGTTTTATGCCCTACCAGGACTGACTTCTTTCGATGGTATAATAGGCGACGATACCCTGAAAGAATTGGGGGCTGTGATAGACAGGAAAAATCATACCTTGAAAATAGATCCGGGTATTGAAATTCCACTCAAGAACAAAACCGTTGGGGGTATTAATTTTTCTTAGGCATCGATCCCGGAGGCAGTGTTGCCCGCTTTGAAATCGCTACTTAAAAAATACTCACATCTCTTTGAGCCTTTGAGCGCAAAAATTAACATTAAAACGTCTGTCAGGGCCGAAATAAAAACTACCACAGAAGATCCTATATACGCCAAAAGCTATCCCTACCCGGCCAATATGAGAGAAGAGGTGGACAGACAGATTTCCGAACTACTCGACGAAGGTATTATTCGTCCATCCAAAAGCCCTTACAACTCTCCAATCTGGGTGGTACCTAAAAAACCAAAGCCGTCCGGAGAAAAGCAATACAGAATGGTAGTGGACTTTAAACGCCTAAATGCAATCACGATACCCGATACCTATCCCATCCCTGACATCAACGCAACATTAGCCAGCCTCGGCCACGCCAAATACTTCACGACCATCGACCTAACGTCCGGGTTCCACCAAATAGCAATGAAAGAGGCTGACATCCCGAAAACAGCATTTTCAACCATGAATGGGAAGTACGAATTTTTAAGACTTCCTTTTGGGCTGAGGAATGCACCGGCCATATTTCAGCGCATGATAGACGACGTCTTGAAGGAACATATTGGGAAAATATGCTACGTTTATATTGACGATATCATAGTGTTTGGTAAAGATTTAGACGAGCATATGAAAAATGTCGATATAGTATTCGAAAGGCTGGCAGATGCCAACGTCAGGGTAAACATAGAAAAAACAAAGTTTATGAGAACAGAGGTAGAGTTCCTGGGGTATATAATAACCTCCGACGGTATAAAAGCAGACCCCTCAAAGGTACAGGTCATAGAAGCTCTGTCACCTCCCCGAACGCTAAAAGAGTTGAAAAGTTTCCTTGGAATGTCATCGTATTATCGAAAATTCATCCGGGATTACGCCAGAGTGGCGAAACCCTTAACCAACCTAACGCGAGGGGAAAATGCGCAGATCAAGGCCAGTCAGTCGAGAAACGTTCGCATTAAACTGGATGCGGATGCTCGTAGGGCGTTTGAGGACCTAAAAAAATTGCTTGTCTGCTCAGACATCCTTGCTTTTCCTGATTTCGGAAAATCGTTCAATCTTACAACTGATGCTTCGAACTATGCCATAGGAGGGGTGTTATCCCAAGGCGAACCCGGAAGAGACCGGCCAATCGCATATATATCGCGCTCCCTTACCCGAACAGAAGAGAACTACGCCACAAATGAAAAAGAAATGCTGGCAATTGTTTGGGCCCTGGACAATTTAAGATCGTATTTGTATGGTGCAAAGATGATTAAGATTTATACTGACCACCAACCTCTCACTTTTGCATTGGGAAGCAGAAATTACAATGCAAAGCTGAAGAGATGGAAGGCCAGAATCGAAGAGTACAACCACGAATTGATTTACACTCCAGGTAAATCAAATGTCGTGGCCGATGCTCTGTCAAGACTGCCGTGCCAAGCAAACAATTTAACCAGTGCAGAGTCAACGGGTAAGGTAGATGATGATGAAAGTGGAAGTCCGACAAGGGTAGATGCACAATTGAACAGCGCTTCAGCTTCAGAGATTGAAAGCGATATGGCAACTGTCCATAGCGCGGAGCAGGACGCATCGGACCTTATTCCAC
>NW_023470268.1:0-5002 GCF_013731165.1 Rhagoletis pomonella | reverse complement strand
ACTGTTACCTTGTTTGTACCGACACATAAAGCGCTTTGACCCAGTTCGCTGTGATTCAAAACGGAGGCATAAACCAACTTTCAATACGCTCAGAAATTCAAAAGTGTATTGACTCCCATTTGTTTTCAAATCGCTTTTTTATTTCTCACATCGTTTAGAAAACAGGTATAAACACATCACTCATTTGACGCGAAGTGAAAAAAGGCTGGTATTCTTTATACAGCCCGTTTTAAATTTAAATGATTATAATAACACATTTAAATTCTGGTTCACTAACATTTTGGTCTACCGCGCAAGTTAATTATTTAAGAAATATCGAATAAAAATAACAAAGTTTTGTTTACTTTTCAATACGTTTTCTGCGAGTGCGCTTTAACGACACAGGTATAAATGATTGAAAGAAATATGTGTTGAGTCAAATCAGTTTTTGTTAATACGGTTCTTGCGTGGGTGTAAACAAGGTAATAAATGATTGAAAGAAATATGTGTTGAGTCAAATCAGTTTTTGTTAATACGGTTCTTGCGTTGGTATAAACAAGGTATGTGAAAGAGCGAATCAACAGGATTTTAGAGGCAGTCGAGAACGAACTTATAGAAAGTTTGAAAACTTGTGAATTCTTTAGTTTGCAAGTTGACGAAAGTAACGACGTAGTGGGACTCAATGTTCTTCTCGTGTTAGTGAGGTACCAAGAATGATAGAATACAAGATTGCGCCGTCCTGGCCGTTGACATTTGTGTACCACAAGTAAACAAAGAATAGAGACAAAAGTAGAACGAGTTGAAACTGTCAAAACAGTTCACTTTACAGCGAAAAAAGTGTTTTAATTTTGATCAATGCGAAAATATTGCATTTTTCATCTAATCTATTGGAGAATAGTGAACGTTTTGGTGCACTTCATGCTTTGCAATTAAGGCTGCTGCAGCAAATGTTTTAGTGTACTCCATTGCTTTGCAATTAAGGCTGGTGCAGCAAACTGCGCCAGCATCTGAGTGGGATTGATTAGTTAACTTGCTAAAGAAGGCTGCTTGGAGCAGAAGCGATATGACTCTGATAAAATGCTGTCAATATAATAATAAAAAAAAAACATTTCGGGAACGGCTTTGCCGCGCCCTATATACACAAAATGCAGCTATTCGTCGCAGCGCTACACTTGCATCTACGCATAATGAGATGGGGCACCATGGTGCACTTCATGGAGGGACAACAGCGCATGCATATGATGCTAGTATCCAAATTGAATGGCTTATCTTGCCCGTAGAATTCCACCCACTTTCTCGCCACGGCATCGTTGCGAGGAAAGGAAAAAAGCTGCATTTCGAGGCACTACGGCTGTCGCAATTTAATACACGGCACTTTATTTTATTAGTTTTTACACACTCTTCAACTGAAAAATCACTAACAAATTGCAAATTAACACGATTTAAACCGATTTTTCACTAATAATTCAAATTTCTCTATGCCACTGATTTGTAAACAAAAGTTTATTTACGAGTTACCACAACTGTCAAAATCGGCAAAACCAAAGTAGCGGTACCTCTGACGGCGCCACCTTTGTTTCGCTACACCGTGGTGAGGTACCCATTCGTAATACAAATCGAAGAAGAACCTTTGATGAGCGAAGTACTTGAGACAAATTTGTACAGAAAAATGGTTTGAAATGGAGCAAGTGTGCGGATATTTGCAGTGGTTGGAAAAACGAAAGGAGTGATATCTAGGACGACGCAAGAGGCAGAAAACGAACTTTTAAGCGGTTTGGTAACTTGGTAACTTTTATTTCATTTTGGTAACTTTTGCAACCAAGCATCTATTTGCATTACTAGAAAAAAAATAATTATGTTTTGCATGTGCGTAATTATAAAAACCCTTCGAGTTTCAGTGGCAGTACTACTAACACTTCTACAAAATTACTTCGATAAAATTAGAGTTATCTTATATTCGAATACTGGAAATATTTGAATTACAGTGGCAGCACAACGGGTTACACTTCTAAAACAACTATCGAATTTTTGCGATAAATTTTGAATTCTACCATCTTACGTTTAATACTGGAAATACTGTTTGCAACAATAGTACAGTAAAATTAGTATACAAAATTTGGCCATCTGGCAATTTTTGGTAAAGTCCATAAATCATTTAGATTATTCCGGCACACAAATAAAAAAATGTCGCGTACCTTTTACCAGACCCACCTACTGACATGTATTTCGACACAGTGATTCCGAATCTAAGGTCCGTACAGTGAAAAACCGAAAAAATACCAAAAAAATGAGCAATTTTCGCAATTTACTCGAAATTGTGTACGCGTCAAACGGACGGTTAAAAGCGCCCCAACTTTTTTTTTGTGGGCCGGTGCTATTATTCCATTATTATTAGTCGCAGGTTCAAATATCGGCACAATCCGAACGAAAAATGACACTGAAGATGGCGCAATGCCGAAACCGGTTTTCTCTCCAAACCTCTCGTTCCACATTACATTATACTCCTACACTGTCGGAAACACCAACAACGAAAATGAGAATATCGGCGCATGCAGTAATTAGTTGATAGAAAAATATTTTCTAATAAAAAAAACATTATAATTCTCAATAGGATTTTTAATCTTGATAATTCATTAAGAAAACAGATTTTAACTTCTGTGCTATAACTGGGAGTTCTTGATAAATAACCAAACATATAATAACCAGACAAATTATAAAAATATGGAATTTATTAAATAAGAGCACAGAATCGGGCTGTAAGTATATACACATTTGTTACGAAATATAGCAGTTGTGTTCAGTATATTTTTTTCTCAGTGAAGAAGTGACGATTTTGGTAGTGAAGATTTGGTAACTTTTCTTGAGACATTTTGATAGAAAAAAATTTTGGCGAGCGGCAACCATGGCTAGTATGCCGACCATTGCATAAAAATGATTCAATGAATGAGACTGTGTGCGTGGAAATCATTGCTCCGCTACCGCTGTTCGTATATGGTTGAAACACGCGTGTGGTCACCACATTATATACAGTAACTAGCGATACCCCGGTGTGCATCTCTACACCAAATATTGAAAAATTAATGAAAAATCCTGCACGACGTACTTCCTTTTGTTGGAAGTGCTCCTCAACATTTTGTGATCTTCTTTGCATTAACATCATGTTCGCATGACGCGCACGTCGACCTATATTTTAACGACGGGATCGTGGCATTTTATTCAATAGCGAATGAAAAACTCAATGCATAGGAACGAATTCGATAAATCGTATGGTAAACGCACTTTTTTTTAAATAATCAAATGAAATTCACAATCGACAGTAAAAGAGCACTTGAAAAAACTTCATTCGAAGCCAAAGAACACAACACAGCCACAATTTTCCACAATGGTTTTGTTCACTATAAATCAATGAGGAAAAATACCTGCATGGAAAACTTCCAGTGTACTCAAACTTTTCGTACGAAACGCTGCAACAAATTTGTGCAAAAATATTGAAATTGACGAAAAAAAAAATGAAATATGAATTAAGAACTATATTAAACACACGTGTTGATTCTCCAAAGTCCAAAATAGAAAGACCGAATATCAATGTACACCACCTTTTCGATAATACGATGAAATGACAGATATGTTGTGTTGTGGTGACTTTCATTCCATTGGCTCTACAAAATCCCTATTGAAAAACTTGCAGCCATGTTTATACTTGACTTAATTTATCCGAAGAAAAAATAAGCACAGCCCATTATAGCAACAATTTTTCACTATGTTTTCGATTTTTCATGTATGTGCTGTTGTACCATATACGTGGTTCATGTGACAGACATAAACTGTCATATATCATGAACCGCTGGACCGACTTCGGGCCCACTTCACATAACCCATCTGCATGATAGTCCGATATACCGTTTAAATTTGGTAGAATTCGTGCACTTATTTTTTTATTTAAGATGGGAGGTGCCACGCCCCCCTTTCCCAATACCGCACATTTTTCTCCATGAGTATGGAATTATTTCATATGTCTCTATACCAATTTCCAGTAATCTACTACAAATATTTCAAGAGATATACCAGACGCAAATTTTTGTTAGTATGGGTGGTGCCACGCCCCCTTTTCCGAATTCGGGGAAACTTAACACAAACCATCTGCATAATAGCCCGACTATGCCGTATAAATTTGGTTGAAATCTTGTACTTATTTTTTATATATAAGATTGGAGGTGCCACGCCCTCTTTTCCAATACCGCCCATTTTTCTCCATGAGTATGGAATTATTTGATATACCTCTATACCAACTTCCAGTACTCTACCACAAATATTTCAAGAGATATACAACATACAAATTTTAGTTAGTATGGGAGGTGCCACACCCCCTTTTACGAATTCGGGAAAACTTCACATAAACCATCTGCATGATAGCCTGAATATGCCGTAAAAATTTGGTTGAATTCGGTGAAGCCGTTCTCAAGTTATTAGCTCACACCAAAAAGGTGTACTTATTTTTATACATAAGATACATATGCCACGTCCCCTTTTCCAAATTTGGGCAAACTCCACATAAAATATCTGCATGATGGCCCGAATAAGCTATATAAATTTCGTTGAATTCGGTGAAGCCGTTCTCAAGTTATAAGCTAACTCACTAATTTTTATATATAATATAGAGGCGCCACGCCCCCTTTTCCGAATTCAAGCAAACTTCACGAAAACCATCTGCTTGATAGCCCGAACATGCCGCATAAATTTGGTTGAATTCGGTGAAGCCGTTCTCAAGTTATATGATCACACCAAAAACGTTCACTTATTTTTATATTTTAGTTAGTATGGGTGGTGCCACGCCCCCTTTTCCGAATTCGAGCAAACTTCGCATAAACCATATGCATGATAGATCGAATATGCCAAATAAATTTGGTTGAATTCGGTGAAGCCGTTCTCAAGTTATGAGGTCACACCAAAAACGTGCACTTATTTTTATATATAAGAAGATAAACCTTTTTGAGTACTCCTCGGGGGTAAAATCTGATCAGGG
>NW_023470267.1:0-5002 GCF_013731165.1 Rhagoletis pomonella | reverse complement strand
CAAATAAGAGAATTTGCTAAATTATTAAAAGCAAAGGCGATTAATTGTCATACAAAGTGATTTGGACAAACTGTTGAAATAAGAGGTCCTTAATTACTAAAAAATTTAAACTCATTTGATACAATACATCAATATACGAGTACATATAACGTTTATTTAGTTGCCTGCGCGGTCCGTGACAGTCAGTCGTCTCGCATAACAAAAATACAAACACACAAACCATAAAAATAAGCAAAGAACAAAGAGAGTGCAGTGACAGTGGGCCGTAGTGCATAAAACACACAAAAATTAAAATTAAGAATAATTTCAAAAAATATATATAGACATATATACAAGCACAATTAAAAGGCATACGGCTGTTAAAAACGAAATTTTACACACACATAAATAAACAAAAATATCTCGCAAAACGGAATCAAATAAACTTACCACTAAAAAGTTTCCGCTGGAACTGCTACTTATTTTTATTGTATACATACTTACCTACCGTTGGAGCTGCTGCTTACTTTCTGCGTGGAACTGCTACCTTGGATACTAGCCTAAGATTTGCTGTGTTACTGGGAAGCTGCATAAATTTACCGCTGCATCGTTGGACATCGCGGGAATGAACTGCGAGTGTATCGTCTGCAAGAGGGAAGTTAAGGCGGGAAACAAACCGGTCCATGATAAACAGGTATTGAGTGCGAACAATTGAAGCATACGAAATATTTGGCTTTGTAATTGATTTGATTACAAAGAATACAAGCTTCGATTTTTGGCATTTCTTGTATCCATTTCAATTGCGCCAATTACATATATATATATATATTGCATGCAAATAGGCCTCATATATACATGCATACATATTCACATACTGCCTTTGAAGTGAAGGATACAGTGGGACAAGAGGTAGAAGTACGCGTTTTGTGTTTGAATAATTTTGCGAGTACTATTTTCGATTTGTATTTTTTTTCGTAAATTTTCAAAAAATCCAAGCGTGATTTACAGGCTTAGGAGTCTATCGTAATACATACGATATTTTTCGCAAATTTAATTTTCGCCAATTTGCTACTGCAAATTGAAAAAATTATACAACCGTTGCGATTTCTTGGTGTTCGGCAATTGGCTTTCGATCTCGTTTTTCGTTGGTTCTGGTCAAGTTTCATTAAAAATTTTTTTTTTTCGTTTTAGTTTCCTAAAAAACTTCCAGAACTATTTTTCGAGCACAAAATTACTGTACATAAAAGCAAAAGTCATACTTTTGTTCGCAACCAAGACATCGGAACTCTAGTTAAAAATGAGCCAAGTAGAAGAATTGAAGGTATTTAAAAAGCAACGGTCAGTTCTGAAAAGAAACATAGTACGTATAAGAACAGGCCTTATCGAAAAAACCATGTCGTTAGATCCCATCGAATTAGAATGTAGACTTGAAATTTTAAATTCACACAGCGAAAAGCTAATGACGTGTCAATCAAGAATAGAAGAAATTGATGAGGAAGATTTGGCCCCTGGAGAATTGGAGGACATAGTTGTAGAAACGAAGTCCATGATTAAGTCCATTCTCGCAAAAAATAAATCTTCTGTTGCCGAGTCGTCATTTATTGCACCTCACAGCTCGCGACTCCCTAAGATGTCGCTGCCCAAATTTAAAGGGGAATATTCTGAATTTAAGAATTTCATGAGCTTGTTCGAGAGTTTAGTGCACAACGACCCTACGATCCCGGATATCGAAAAATTTAATCATTTAGTGTCGTGTTTATCCGGTGAAGCCTTGGGCACAGTGAAGTCCTTCCAAATGTCGGAAGAGAACTACCCAAAGGCGTTGGCCAGTTTGAAAAGAGTATATGACAATAAATGTCTAATATTTTTCAATACAGTTTCTAGACTCTTTGATCTCACTAAAATTCAAAAACCTTCTGCTTCATCTTTGCGATTGATAATCGACACAGTGTCCGCGGTGTATGACTCGCTTTTGTCTCTGGGTGATGACAAGCATATTTCAAATCCGATGTTAATTCACATAGTCATGTCCAAGGTTGATCCCACTACTCGGTCAAAGTGGGAGGAGCAGCTGGACTATGATAAATTGCCGCTTTGGGCTGAGTGTGAAGCTATGCTCAATAAGAGGTACCAGCATCTTTCTGCTGAAGAAGCTTCCTCATCCCAGACAAAAATTAATAATTCAGACACTCGACAGAAGACAAGGAATCAACACTTCGAAAGATCGAAGGCAGCATTTATCGCAACAAACTCTAAAGAGACAACTTGCCTGCACTGTGGTTCAAAGGACCATTCCATTCTTGCCCAAAATTCCAAACGTTGACTGCTCTTCAGAGATTCGAATACGCGAAATCGGTTTCCTTGTGCATAAATTGCTTGCGCAAGGGACATACCGTCTCAAGGTGCAAATCAGATCGCTGTCGCGTGTGCAATCGGTCACACCATACTCTGCTGCACCAATACCCGATCTCTTTTGAGACTGAGCGTCAACCTCCGACGACTAGCATACTAGCAGTGTGCCAGATCGCGTCATGCTAGCCACAGCCGTAGTGTACGTAAAGTGCTGCTCCGGTAGTTATGTGTCAGCTCGCGCTCTGCTTGACTCTGGGTCCCAAGTCAATTTTATGACCGAGGAGCTGGCACAAAAATTGCGAATTCGAAGAGAGAAGTCGACTCTGAATGTAATTGGAATTGGCAATTCGAATAAAAAGGTCCAAGGCAAATTAAATGCTTTCGTAAAATCGAGGGTCAATGATTTTGAATTTTCAACAGATTTTTTGGGTAATGGGTTCGATATCAGCCAATCACCCAGATCACACAGTGAACACAAATGGCTGGAAAATCCCACAAAATCTCGAATTGGCTGACCCAAACTTCTTCAAGTGTCAAAAAATCGACATATTATTGGGAGCTGAAACATTCTTTGATCTGTTATCGGTGGGTCAGATCAAAACCAGTCCAAGGCAGCCAACGCTGCAAAAAACATTATTAGGCTGGATAATATCGGGCAAATATGCCTCAAGTCAAAGCTCCAGTGGACAAGTAAGTAGCACATTATGTAAAGCCGAAGAAAATATGGAAAATATCGATGCCACCGTCCAGAAATTTTGGGCGCTGGAAGAACTACCCTCGGAGGCAAACGTCAAAAGACTAACTCCTGAACAAGCTGAATGCGAGCAGGTATTTTCGAAAACCACGGTTGTTTTGCCAGATGGAAGGCTTCAAGTCAGATTGCCTTTTAAAAAATGATCGTAAGTTACTCGGTCATTCGTATGAAACCGCAGCTCGGCGGTTTCAGGCGCTGGAGAGAAGGACTCTGAAAGATCCAGAACTTCGCAAAATGTATCTGGACTTCATGAAAGAGTACCTAGAATTGGGCCATATGAGCCCCACAAACAACAGAATCCCGAGTGAGCCGCATTATTTCATTCCGCATCAGTGTGTGTTAAGGCCGCAAAGCACGACTACAAAGTTGCGCGTAGTTTTTGACGCTTCAAGCCGTACATCCACACAAGTTGCGTTGAATGACATCTTAATGGTCGGACCGACAGTTCAAGAAGAGCTTTTTTCGACACTCCTCCGCTTCCGATTGCACAAATATGCCATTACTGCCGACGTCACAAAGATGTATCGACAGATTTCAGTGCACGAAGATGATAGGAACTTTCAGCTCATAGTGTGGAGACCAGATCCATCAGAGCATTTGCAAGTCTTTCGTTTAAATACCGTGACTTACGGCACTGCGCCTGCACCATTTCTCGCTACACGGTGTCTTCAAATGCTAAGCGACATGAACCTATCGAAATATCCACTCGGTGCCAAAGTCATTCGAAATGATTTTTATGTCGACGACCTGCTGACAGGATCCGACGATTTGAAATCCCTCATTCAAATTCAAACTGAGGTGAATAAAATTCTAGAATCGGCAGGCCTCAAACTAGCAAAGTGGTTTTCCAATCACCCTAACCGGTCGAACAGCGAGAGTCATAAGAAGTTATTGCAACTCAGCGACACAGACTCTACAAAAACGCTGGGAATTCATTGGCAGCCGAAAGATGACATTTTTCGCTTCATTCTGGAGGACAACTTTAGTGAACTGCGAGCAACCAAACGAAACATTTTATCGGTCTCTACTCGCCTCTTTGACCCTCTTGGTTTATTAGCCCCACTAGTTACCAAAGCCAAAATCTTACTGCAAGAGCTTTGGATTCAAAAGCTAGATTGGGATGAGTCATTTCCATTGCGCCTCGACACTAGCTGGCAAAACTTTAAAGTAAACTTACTGCAGCTTCCATCAATCAGCATTCCCCGATATGTAAATACTGGGTCGCTGCCAGCTGCCAAGTTCATGGATTTTCCGACGCCTCAATAAGAGCGTACGGCTGCTGCGTATATATTCGTAGCCAAACCGCTAGTGGTACGAGATGTACGCTACTTACTGCAAAGTCTAGAGTAGCTCCGCTGAAGACTAAATCTCTTCCGCGTTTAGAGCTCTCGGCAGCACATCTTCTGGCCAAATTATGGTCAAGAATTTCGCCAATGTTGAGTCGACCGATAGAAAAAGTCAATTTCTGGACAGATTCCGAAATAGTTTTGCACTGGATCAAAACGCATCCATCTGCGCTGCAAACTTTCGTCGCAAACAGAGTGTCCGAAATCCAAGAGTGGACCCAGAATGCATCATGGCGACATGTGTCAACAAAACAAAACCCAGCGGATCAAGTGTCTCGGGGTTGTAACGTGGACGAATTAAATACATCAATCTGGTTTTCCGGTCCGCAGTTCCTCCTAGAAGACCCTGCTTTATGGCCACAAAATGTCAATTTTAACCTCTCTCCAGAGCAGCAAGCACTTGAAAAGAAAAAGAACGCAATTACGTTACGTGCAGTTGAGGCCACAACAAATACACTTCTAGATTTCATTGAAAAATTCTCATCCCACATGAAAGTGCTACGAATATTCGCTTACGTACTAAGATGGCCTCGAAAAACTAGAGATCGAAAGTTAGAATTTGAAGTTGTAC
>NW_023470266.1:0-5002 GCF_013731165.1 Rhagoletis pomonella | reverse complement strand
GAAATAATCTCTTGTGTACTTTTAATTCCTAACAAGGACTCATAACTGGGGGCTCAACCGAACCTTAAGCCATTTTTCTATGTAAAAGGAATAGAGAAAACTAAATCCACGGGAAGAAAGACTTCCGGCACTACACGTTGGAAAAAGTGCTAAAAGAATCAACGAAAATCAAGTATAGATCCTGAAAAAACGGAATAATACTGATAACCTAAACCGAAATCAACGGAAATCAAGTGAAAAAAACACAATCAAGTGTGCAAATAATAAAAAAACTCTGAAAATTTTAAACAAAAAAGTGAAGTGAAAAACCTGGATACCTTACGGAGACTCCGGAGAGGAAAAAAGCAAAAATCCTACGACGACTACAGAAATCTAAATAAATTTACAATGGAGCAACAACTGGCCCAACTAAATGCCCAGTTCACCACACTGATGAACGAGATGCAGCGACAAACAACGGAATTCACGGAGAGAATTGCCGCACTAGAGCAACAAAACGCTCCGGAAGAATTAGTTTTATACGAAGAAGTAAAACTAAATATTACTGACGCCAAGGATATCGACCTGGAGCTATTCAAATCCCTACCAAAATTTGACGGGGACAAAGTACAATACCGATCATGGAGATCACAAGTGTGGGCATTCATGGAAGCTATAAAGATCTTCCAAAATCACCCTAAATATTATAGTGCCCTGGGAATAATGCGGACAAAAATTACAGGACCCGCTGCTAACGTCCTTACGAACCACAACACCAAATTGAATTTTTATTCAATCATTAACAGATTGGATTACACATATGCAGACCAACGCCCACTATATGTGCTTCTTGATGAAATGAAGCGAATCACACAAGATAGAAAATCCCTTGCAGAATTCCACAGTGAGGTTTCAAAGGCACTCAATTTAGCCCTATCAAAAATTGAGATGTCCAATAATGACAAAGGGATGATAGCATACGCTAACCAAGAGGCAGTGAGGACGTTTATTCTTGGGTTAAACTCCAAATATACAAGCGGCACATTGTACAGCCATAACCCAGAGAATTTGGAATCGGCATATGCGATAGCCTGTACCATTCTCCATGACAATGAGAATGCGGAATTCGAGACACGGCCCCGACTAGGAAGTAACAGCAGACAGCATCAACACAGCACAAACCGAAACACCTACTCACAACATAAAGAGGAAAGATATTACAAGCCAAACGTAAGGATGCAGAATCACAACTACCAGGCAAGGAGTTTTAACCAACAACAACCACCACAGCGACAACAACAACCCACACCTACTCCAATGGACATAGACCAATCCAGACAATTCATGCAGACAACCAAGTACAATAATGCCGTAAGTCAAAATCCTTTTAAATCAAACCATGTATATAAAAGAGATAGGGCATCTAGCTACAATAACGCCACTTCTCCGCCAGATAGGAAGTTCCAAAGAATTAACCAATTAAATAGAGAAGATCTAGAGTCAGTGGATGTACCTAATTATGAAGAACAATTTGAAACAGGCAGTACTTTTTTAGGCGAATAAACGTTACCTTATTAATTGACACAGGCTCCACTAATAATTACATTAATATAAATTGTAATATAGGAAAATCTATTAAATTAAAACCATTTAAAACCAAAACCTTACATGGTTATTCAATTGTAAATTCTAAAAAAGTTATAACGATGTACGGGCATCATTTAACGTTCTATGAAATAAGGGAACTAAACGACTTTGACATGATACTCGGAGAACAGGGATTACGCCAAATGAAGGCAGAAGTTAGGTTATTTGACTATAGCTTGAAGTATCAGAAGAAGAAGATCCTGGCAGTAGAACCAAGGATTAATTATACAATAAATAACGAAAAATTTAAAGACCAGGTGGAAGAGCTAATGAATAGAAATAATAATACAAATGGTAAATTACCTTTTACAACCACAATACAAGCAGCTATCAAGACCGAATCGGAAGACCCTATATGGACAAAACAATACCCATATCCCATGTCCGATCACGACTTTGTCAAGAAAGAAATTGAGAAACTCTTAAACGACGGTATAATACAACCAAGCAAAAGCCCATATAATTCACCTATATGGACTGTACCAAAAAAGGGCACCGATAACCAATGCAAGCCCAAACGGAGAATGGTTGTTGACTTCCAAAAGATAAATTCTCATACGATTACTGACAGATATCCAATTCCAGATATTAATATGACAATACAAAACCTCGGAAAAGCCAAGATTTTTTCCACAATAGATTTAGAATCAGGGTTTCACCAGATTTTAATTAAAGAACCTGATCGAGGAAAGACAGCATTCTCTGTCAACGGCGCAAAGTATGAATTTATCAGAATGCCATTCGGGTTAAAGAATGCACCCTCCATATTTCAACGATGCGTTGACGACATCCTTAGAGAGTATATCGGAAAGTTCGCGTATGTTTATATTGATGACGTACTAATTTATTCATCTACACCAGAAGAACATATGGAACACATCCGGATTATAATTAACGCACTCCATAATGCTAACATGAAAATTTCTGACGAAAAGTCAAATTTTTTCCAAGATTCAGTTGAATACCTTGGACACATTATAAAACATAATAGAATTACGGTAGACCCAAAAAAAATCGAAACTATAAAGAAATACCCAAAACCAAAAAATTTGAAAGAATTGAGATCTTTCCTAGGACTTGCTAGTTACTACAGGAAGTTTATAAAGGATTTTGCTAAAATCACGAAACCTTTAACGATTAATTTGAGAGGAGAATTAGGAATGGTATCAAAAAATCAAAGTGCTAAAATACCAATACAATTAGATACAGCAGCCGAAGAAGCCTTGGAAAAAATAAAAAACGCTCTACAAGAGCAAGTTGAACTTTTCCAGCCTGATTTCTCTAAACCATTTAGTCTAACAACCGATGCTAGTAATTTCGCTATCGGGGCAGTTCTGTCACAAAATCGTCACCCGATCGCATTCATTTCACGCACTCTAAGTGAAACAGAACAAAACTATAGTACCAATGAAAAAGAACTACTAGCAATCGTTTGGTCCTTGCAAAAACTTAGAAATTATTTGTATGGTGTGGCAAACTTGACAATTTACACGGACCACCAATCGCTAATATTTTCAATTTCCGAAAAAAATCCGAATGCGAAATTAAAGCGTTGGAAAAACCTAATTGAAGAATACGGTGCCAAACTTGTATATAAACCTGGACACCAGAATGTCGTCGCAGATGCGCTTTCGCGACAACAAATAAATACTTCAACGAATTGTTCCGACCATTCGCAACAAAGTTCCCCTGTAGAAATTATGAAGAAAGTTAAACCACCACTTAACGCTTTCAGAAATCAAATAATTGTGTTACAAGATAATGAAAGGAATGAAGTCCTCAGTCAAACAATATTTCCTGGTCGGTTTAGACATACAATATTTTATAGAGAAACCCCGGACTTACTATCTAAACTTAAAGATGTAGTTAATCCAAAAGTTACTAATGCGATAAAGATAGATGAGGAAATACTGTTTCACCTAAAACAAGAAATTAGCTCCGCCTTCCCAAATTATAATCTAGTGCTAGCCCAAAATAAGTTAAACGACGTAACTTCTCCAAACGAACAAAGAGAAATTGTCACACAAACACATAAACGTGCACATAGGAACTACAAAAATAACACGCAAGAAATATTGTTGATTCATTACTGGCCCAATATTAAAGAAATGTGCCGTAAACTAGTCATAGGCTGTGAAATATGTCTACAGCACAAATACGAAAGGCAACCAAATAAACAACCTATTGGAAAAACTCCAATACCAACAAAAGTAGGAGAGTACATACAGATGGATATTTTCCATATTAATAATAAACAATACCTTAGTTCTACAGATAGATATTCCAAATACTGCTTCTTACGAAAATTGGACACAAAGACAAACTGCCACGAATACATAGAAGAAGTACTCACACAAGTCTACCCAAATGCCAAGTACCTCATGACTGATAACGAAAGTATATTTAAGAGCAACATAACGAAATTCTTGTACAGCCGGCTACAAATAACACACTCAGTTACGCCTGTACATCATTCAACATCAAACGCTCAAGTTGAACGGATACATAGCACTCTAATTGAACTTTGCCAAAGTTTAGCTGCAGAAAATAATACTGCTCCCGGTGACGAATTATTCAACGCAGTTCGCCAATACAATAGGACGATACACTCCACAACAGGATATAAACCCGAAGAGGTTTTTTACAACCGAGACAAATATCCTAATATCAAGGACATACTTGTGGATAAACAAGAGAGACTACTCAGGCACCATAATAAAAAAAGGAAAACCATTATATACAAACCAGGTGATATAATTTATAGTCGAACAGATCGGCGTAATAAACTTGCAACTAAGTACAATAAACATAAAGTAAAAGAAGATCGTGGGGACACAATCCTAACAGCGAGGGGGAAAATCATACACAAGGATAGTATAAGGAAAACTAGCACACCATGCAACGAATAGGCTTCTTAATTTTAGTAATAGTTACTCACGGATTTTGCGATAAAATAACAGATTTGGCTGGTAAAAAATATGTTCTTACTGAACTAGATACTGTGTATACCTATGAGAGTTCATCATTTCTTTACCACGTGTCGAATTTATCCATAATATTAGAACCATATGAACGAATTGTGCGAAGCAAATATGAATCAACTCAAATCGATGAAAAAGATATAATAATTGATAAAATAGAAACTTTGAAATCACAATTAATACCATCCGAGTATCGTGCCAAACGTGGCCTCAATTTTTTAGGTTCCGCATTAAAATTTATAACAGGAATACCAGATCACGATGATCTTGTCGAAATTAAAACAGGAGTGAACCAGCTTATAGAAAATAATAACCAGCAAAGGAAAATAAATTCCCGCTTTGAAAAAATTTTAGCAAAATTAAATACAGAATCAATTTTTGATCAGTCAATACTT
>NW_023470265.1:2407-5003 GCF_013731165.1 Rhagoletis pomonella | reverse complement strand
TGGTATATTTTGGAACTATTTTGGGATTTTCAATATAGCCCCGGGAACCTCGAAAATCTCAAAGTAATCTCGATAAAGTCCCAAAAATCCCGAGGACCTCGATATGGTCCCAAGAACCCCGAAAATCTCGAAGTAGTCCCGAAAACGCCGATATGGTTCCGAGAACCCCGAGAATATCGAAGTAGTCTTGAGAAATTCAAACTAGTACCGAAAGTCCCGAGGTAGAGAACGTTTATAAATGAGAAGGCGCATTTTCAGTGTGAACTAATTGCTGCCAGAAATTTTGGGGTGCGGTCGAGCAAGTACACCACTCGTCGACGAAATGCACCACTCGTCGATGGAATATCGGCTGCCACCATACCAAAAATGTTTCGATCCCACCACCCTCGACCAAATTTACCATTGGTCGAGGCAAAATGAAAAAATAAGAACGAAAAAGGAAAGAGGAACAGAAATATAATAAGCACTAGGCAGAGGGGATGCTTGCGGAGGCAGGCGTGTACCATAGTTTAAAGCAAAATGAAAAATAAAAACGAATAACAAAAGAGAAACAGAAATCTACTAAGTACTGGACAGAGGGGGTGCCTGCGGAGGCAGACGCGTGCTTGTGTCGGATCAAAACAAACTCTAAAATAAAAATGGAAGTCAGAACGACAAGTGTACAGAAAGAAGCGGGAAACGGGGAAAGGAGCGGGCTTTTGTGCATTTGCTTGCTGATTGCAAATTGATTTTTGCAAACATGTATGCATTTTTCTATTTCAGCTAATATTTTGACTTTTAATTTTTTTTAATTTTTTCATATTTCAGCTAAGTTGATAAGATTTTCTTTAAGCAATATTTTGACTTTTTTCCACAATCGTCTAAAGTCATGTAAAATGGAAATTATACATGCGTATGTACCTACATATCCATTTACATTATTTTAAACAAAGCTAATAGTAAAACTTAAAATAGAATATGGATATGACAATTAAAAAAAAACATATATAAAATATTATTACTTCGTCCGTCTGGGATTTGAACTAAGACAAACGGCGAGACGCCAAAAATTTGCGTCGCCTCCAGCATATGCGCCACAGTATATTATTGAAATGACGATCTCTAAATCACTACATATATGAAATTCTTCATTCATCCAAAAAGACAAACGCATAAATATGTATGCATTAATAAATGTAAATATGTGCATTCATATGTACGATTGATCTACTTTCGTCTTCCCCTCGCTGTCTTCCATCCATAAACAAATTATTAAATTTCTGCGAATTGCCACGACGCAACCAATATTAGCCCTAGGTTGACGAAATATTTAGGTTTTCCCATAAGTTAACATTTAACAAAGCCATACTCGTACATTTTATATGGAGAATAATAATATTTCGTTTAAATTCTGCATGTAAACATGTTCTCGACGATACGTGTAACTTTCATGAAAATTAATTAAAAAATTCATTTTATATTAACAGCTGGAATGAAAAAAACTATGTCCGCTAAAATGGGTTAAAATCAAATTTGAGTTGACATATTTGCACGCATACAAGCAGACAAACATATGGGCATATACAGTGGACTAGGACTAGCTTGGACATAGCATTTCTTGTGCTTGCGCTCATAGAAGAGATCCTTGGACACCTCATCCTTCTCTTCCGTCGGGGCATGGGCGCAGATGAGGGTGATGTTGAAGAATCTCGCTTTGATGCGGAATGTTGCTTGATGTTCGTCCACCGGGGTGAACGCCAGTACTCGGCGAGGGAGTCTCTCTCCTTCCACGAATCCAACACCGAACTTGCGCTCCTTTAGGTGGCAACTGTATTAGACGTCGCAAGGCTTCACGCTTACTTTTCCTTGCTCCGTCCATCGCATTTCATGGATGGCGGTGATATCAACCTTAGTCTTCCCGAGGACATCAACAGCCGGGCAGAGGCACCTTCCCCATTAAGGGTCCGGATATTCCAGGTGCATACCCTTAAATCATCGTCCTTTATACGTTTGCCGTGGTCGTCATGAAAAAAACGGGGTCTCATCCGAGGCTGTTTGTTCTTTTTCATTGGGCGGGGTTTTAACGTGGCGGGGCTCAAACCCAGCGCACGCGAAGTTGTACGCCTTCTCAATTTAGCTCGCTCCCAAACGGGTGTTTGGTTGCTACCCAGAGGATACGTGGATATAAATATCCGGACGTTGTGAGCTGCGATTTGCACCGTACGCTCAAGAATCGCATCTGGCCACTCCCAGGTGAATGGCAGTCAAAAGTTTTCCACTTCTGCGCACGGAACCATCCTCCAATGCAATTACTTAACACATAACGAAGCAAACCGAGGCTTTGTTAATAATAAAGATAATTTTGGTTTCAAATGGAAGGGGCGCATTTAATAATCTGCCACCAACTCGCAATAACGAGGTTCTCCGGCCATTTTCCTCATATTCTTGTAACATTGAATTCAATTTTTGAATGTGCTTTTTAATACATGGTGACTCCTTTTTGAGTAGACTCATTTCCTCAGCAAATTCATCATGCTAAATTGAACCAGGGTTGCGTGATTTCAAATCTATTTGATTTAAAATCCGCTTTTAATTTACTAATATATTTGATTTGTGA
>NW_023470265.1:0-2307 GCF_013731165.1 Rhagoletis pomonella | reverse complement strand
TTTTTGGGGCTATTTCGGGTTTTTCGAGACTACCTCGAGATTTTCGGAGTTCTCGGGAACATATCGGGATTTTCGGGACTGTTTCGGATTTTTCCTGACAACTTCGAGATTTTCGGGGCTCTCGGGACCAAATCGGGATTTTTCCACTACTTCAAGATTATCGAGAATATATCGGGATTTCTTCGGAATTTTCGGGACTATTTCGGGTGTTTCGAGACTACTTCGATCTATCGAATATCGGGACTATATCGGGATTGTTGGGCCCAATTCAGAATTTTTCTACTACTTCGAGCTTTGCGGGGTTCTCAGGAACATATCGTGATTTTTGGTGACTCTTTTTTGAGTAGACTCATTTCCTCAGCAAATTCATCATGCTGAATTAAACCAGGGTTGCGTGATTTCAAATCTTTTTGATTTAAAATCCGCTCTTAATCTACTAATATATTTGATTTGGGATTTGGTTTGTTGACCAAATAAAAAATAAAATTTATTTGTGATTTGATTTGTCAACCAAATAAGAAATAAATTTTATTTGTGATTTGCTTGGTCAACTAAATCAAATATAAGTTTTATTTATGATTTAATTCGTCAACCAAATAAAAAATAAATTTAATTTGTGATTTGATTCGTCAACCAAATAAGAAATCAAAGTTATTTGTGTGTGTGAATCGCCGTCTTAATCAAAAAACAAATTTATTTGTGATTTGAATCGCCCTCCAAATCAGAAATCAAATTTGGTTATTTGCGATTTGATTTGTAGAGCGAATCATTTGATTTGTGCTTTTTCAACTAAATAATACTCTTTTATGCAACGCAACTACTTCGGGATTTTTGGGGCTATTTCGGGTTTTTCGAGACTTCTTCGAGATTTTCGGGGTTTTCGGGAATATATCGGGATTTTCGGGACAGTTTCGGATTTTTTCACTACTTCAAGATCATCGAGAATATATCGGGATTTCTTCGGAATTTTCGGAACTATTTCGGGTAATTCGAGACTACTTCGAGATTTTCGGGCTATCGGGATTATATCCGGATTTTTGGGCCCAATTCGGAATTTTTCTACTACTTCGAGCTTTGCCTGGTTCTCGGGAATATATCGTGATTTTTGGGACTATTTCAGGGACTATTTTTGGACAATTTCGGGATTTTCGAGACTATTTCGGGGTTCTCGTACCATATCGGGATCTTTGGGACTTCTGGACTATTTCGGGATTATTGAGCCTATTCCGGGTTTTTCGAGCCTACTTCGAGATTTCCAGGATTTTTGGGACTTTTTCGGAATTTTTGGGACTACTTCGAGATTTTGAGGATTTTGGGGATTTATCGGAATTATTGGGAATAGTTCGAATTTTTCGGGGTTCCCGGGATTTTCTGGACTATTTCGGATTCTTCCCCAGCAAACATTGAGGTTAGTTATGGATTAGAGAATGATTGGAGAACTAGCCACATTCTCCAATCTCAAACGTTAGAGAACGACTCGAAAAACTATCGAGAATCATAGCGATCTCAACAAATATGTGACATAGTTCTAGACTCGAGAAATTGTTAATGCTCTAATCGAATTCTAACGTTGATCCCCAATGGGATTCGAATGTGAATTTCAAACTGCGGTTTTGCTTTATCAAATAAACACTTTGTTTGTAAATTTGTATGAAATGTATTTGCAATAAAATAATAATGAATTATTTCAACTTAAAAATAATTTGTGATTCATTCATTTTGAATATTGCTTATTTACTTTTATTTGAATATGCGTTGTTTCTCTAAACGTTCTCGAATCAATTCTAATGTAGTTCTCAAACTTCGTCATCGACTCGAGAACGATTGGGGAATTACCCTAGTTATCTAATGTAGAAATCCAAATTTCTCTAACGTTAGAGACTGCGGTTGCTAGGTGGATACTACTTCGAGATTTTCGAGGCTCTTGGGACTGTATCATGATCTTCTTGGCCACTTCGGGGTATTTGGACTATTTCGGGTTTTTCGAGCTACTTTCAAGATATTTCTTGTTGTTGGGACTTTCGGAAATTTTGGCAAAACGTAGAAATTTTCGGCGTTCTCGGAAATATATCGAGATTTTCGGGATTATTCGAAATTTTCGGGTTTCTCTGAACTATCAGAATTTTTGGGACTATTTCGGGTTTTTCGAAACTATTTCGAGATTTTCGGGGTTCTTGAAATGTTTGGGACTATTGCGGGACTTTCGAGATTTCTTCGGGACTTTCGGTACTATTTTGGGTTTCTCAAGACTAGTTCGATGTTCTCGGGTTTCTCGTGACCATATCGGCATCTTCTTGACTACCTCGG
>NW_023470264.1:0-5003 GCF_013731165.1 Rhagoletis pomonella | reverse complement strand
AGTATAAATAAAAGTCATTCATTTGGATAGTAAACCGTTTTATTATTTTGACAATTTTTTATTATGATAGAATACGGAATACACAATGTACACTTGTACTCAGAAAATTAAGCCGCCTACATCTTTTTTTCAGTATTCATAATATTCTTTATATTATTTTTTATTTTTTATTTTTTTTTATTTTTTTATAAAGGTACAGTTCACTCTATTGGCCTTGTTAATAAAAAATAAAGTTTTTGGGTATGAAGTTTTTTAAGTTTGGTATAAAACTGTACTTTTACTTTAAATTTGGTATAAATTTTGAGCATCGTTTTGCAGTTCGCTGGTATATCGTTTTTGCGGGCTGCAGGCGAGTCGTGTAACAAACTTCCTCCTAAACTGCTGCCCAAACAAAGGAAACG
The DNA here is from genome assembly GCF_013731165.1 of Rhagoletis pomonella. Taxonomy (NCBI): domain Eukaryota; kingdom Metazoa; phylum Arthropoda; class Insecta; order Diptera; family Tephritidae; genus Rhagoletis; species Rhagoletis pomonella. Next base: position 4,602 of record NW_023470264.1, on the reverse strand, counting down.
GGTAGGTGTATAAGGACTACAGCGGGTCGACATACCTAGCTACACTCAGAAAAAGGTTTAGTTATATTAACCAAGCCGCTGTGGTGTAGTGGTAAGCAGTGCGCGTTCCACTCCGCAACGCCTGGGTTCAAACCCTGGTCAAAGCAACATCGCAAAAAATATAGAAAAAGGGTTTTTTCTCAACAGCGGTCGTCCGTCGGCAGGCAATGGCAAACCTCCGAGTGTATTTCTGCCATGAAAAAACAGCCCCTCATAAAAATACAATCGCCATTCGGAGTCGGCGTAAAACTGTAGGTCCCTCCGCTTTGTGTGACAACATCAAGGCCCACGCCACAAATCAGAGGAGAAGCTCGGCCAAACACTAACATATGTGTAAGCGCCAATCTATTATTATTATTTATAATAACCAAGATTTGGTTATAGTGACCAAGTGACATAGTTGGATGTGGCGAAATAAATATCTAGTTCACGAAAGTCTGCAAGTTACTTGAGACTTCTAGTTAGGACAAATGTATATTTGTTAATAATTACAAAACGACTACCTTGAGAGGACAATATTGTTAGTTGAATAAAATCATTGTTGAGCAAATATAAACAATGCTTTGGTTGATACAAGTTTTCAATTAATTTTGTGAACTTGCTGTAGACGTGAATCAGCTAACCGTTTATTATTGGAAAAAAGTTTCAGTTTGACACAAATAAAAATTTACTCGATGGTTATTGTGTTTACTTCTTTTATTTGTATATACTAGCAATACCCGGCGCGCGTTGCTACGCCAAAGAAAAACACATGTATTTAGAGATTTGAAATTGAATACCTTTTTATTTACCTTAATGCTAAGGGATAAACAATATTTTTAGTTTTTTCATTTGGTGTGTAAATATATAAATTTTGTGGTGTCCCAACTCGTGAACAGGCGACGTATAATTGGCCATGTGAAAAGCACGAATTTTTCAAATCCAAACCCGCAATAGTTAATGATTGCCCTTGAGCTTTATTTATAGTTATAGCAAAGGCAAGACGCAAAGGGAATTGAAGCCGCTTGAATTCGAACGGTAAATCGTTGGAATTCATCGGTATACGTGGAATCAGCACATCTTCGCCTTTGAATTTACCGCTGATGATTGTTGCCTCGATCAAATTCGGTGTTAATTTTTTTATTATCACTCTGGTTCCGTTGCACAGTTTCGGCGCGTTCAAGTTCCGAATAAGCATCACTGGTGATCCAACTTTTAACGCCAACGAATGAGGAGGCATTCCAGGTGGCTCCAAAGAATTAAGAAATTCAGTTGGGTAATTAACAGCTTGATCTTTGTCCATTACTGTATCAATCGATTTATATTCGACTGCTTCTCCTGGAATTTTGAATTGAATTTGACCGTTTAATTTACTAACATCATCGTTCTTCGGAGCTAAAATTGCACGTTCGCGGAGCCATTCCGGATTTCGGTAGTTGATCGTTAAGTTCGGAAATACTCTGTCGATGACGTCTTTAATGCTCTGCTGCATTTGACAAAAGTTGGACGGAAATGATATCTCATTTGTTGTGCGATCAATATGAATTTTACCGTTTCCGATATCTAAACGTTGCTTTGAAAATATTTGGGCAGACGTATCTTGCAGCAAATGCACTCGCATATTTGTTGTGAGCGTAATTTTTTCGACATAGTTCCACAGATGCGATGCTTTTAAGCACGCGTTCAGCTCGTCTGCAGGCGTTGATCGTGGTAATGTTTGACGAAAATCACCTGCAAGAAGTATAAGAGCGCCTCCCATCGGTTGGTCTTTTCCACGAAAATCTCGCAGAGTTCGGTCAAGTGCTTCGAGCGATTTCTTATGTGCCATGGTGCATTCGTCCCAAATTATAATTTTGCACGTTTTAATGACTATGGCCATATCAGAGTTTTTGCTGATGTTGCATGTAGGTGTTTTGGTCTGGTGCAAATTCAATGGAAGCTTAAGTGCTGAATGCGCTGTACGTCCTCCATCAAGTAGTGTTGATGCAATCCCCGATGATGCTACTGCTACTGCAATCCCATTTCGCATTCGAACTGACGCCAATATTAAATTGATGAGGAAAGTTTTCCCGGTACCTCCTGGAGCATCTAGGAAGATAATTCCGCCATCTCCTTTGGTTACACGTTGCATGATTTTGTCATAAGCTTTTTCTGATCAGCAACTAAAAACTCTTTTTGCGTTTGCACAACTCGTTCAAGCTGATTTGTATCAAACTGCTGTTCTCGCATCAAGTCTCTGTCTTGTGCAGCATTTCTATCTCGTGTCGGTGCTGGCATACCGAGTAGACAAAGAGCTTTGTTGTTGATTGACATGCATAAGTCCTCCATTAATATTAAAGCTTCATTGAAAATGTCATCCGAATATTCCTGACTTGGATCGCTTGCACGTGCTTGTCTTAGAATATCTTCACTGAGGCTTTCACGATGCACTTCCCACAGTTGTCGAGGATTCGATGGTGCGCATGTTGTTAAAATTATCGCAAACAAAGTTCGTATTTGCTTTGGATGGCACGTGAGTGATGCTTCGGTCAGAGTTTTGTTCCAATTCTGATCATTCTCAAGTAAGCCCAGTTTAAAGCACGCTTCTCTGTACGTTTGGCATTCTACTCCGTCGATGGTTTTCAATGCAAGGAATGATGTCGGCCCTTTGATTGTATGCAGCAACAACCGCAAATAATAGCACTCGGCGTTATTTGGATGAACAGTATACACACGTCCCAATGCATCGGACGAATATATACCAGGATGCTCTGGAACAATTGCACCTCTTTTTCTTCTGTTGAACTTTTTTGTCGATGTGTTCCAAGTATAATATTTGGGCACATCTTGATACAGCAACGTTTTAGCTCAATTTTCGGATGTACACAATTCGAAAAAAGCAGTCAGTGTTGTGTTTTGTGGTTGCTCTGCTCTGTTTTGCGCATTTTCTTCGGTGAAGTAAACTCGCTGACCATTTTCCAAATGAACAGCGAGATGTTGAACCGTTGGATATCGTTCGTGAATATTGAATGCAAATATCCGCCATACTGCTTCGTTACTGCTGATGTAGCGCCCTGTTTGATATTGCGTGATCTCATCACCTCGATTTGCTAATCCGAATACTGCCATGTCACTGCCCTTGTTAACATATTTACAAATATATTTTATGGACTTTACCGAATTACAATACTCAACATTGATGTGAGCATTAAACATTTTTGAAAGTAGTGGCGAGTATGGCACGATCCATCTATTGTCTATGTCGATATCTACACTTCGCATCTTAATAGTAGTTGTGTATCCACCATTAGTGGGATTTCTTCGCCTATACAGAGGATATCCATCACCTCCAGTTTGAGTTTCAGTAAAGAACTCACGTGGATATCGCTTTGTGCATTTGCCGTTTTGCATACATGGTGAATTAGGATTAAAAGTACCGCATGGCCCATGATTCATATTTTTCTTGATTATTTCAAAAAGAATGGGATCTTCGGCTTGATTTGGAAGCTGATATAACGCTATCAATTTGTGTAGGTATAATTTTTTGCTTCAACCAAAACAAAATGTGAGCGTGTGGTAAGCCTCTCTTTTGCCATTCAATTAAGTACATCCTGCATCTGGTTTCTCCAAAAACAAAATTCTTCGTGATGACATTCGTAAGACTTATTAGCTTTTGCTTGAATATTCGAGCGAGAAGATCATGTCTGTGCGATAAGCTCTGACCTGCAAAAAGCAATTCGGTTATTTCACTCCACGATGGATTGCAAGTGAAGGTGATTAATAGGTCTGGTCGTCCATACTTTCGAACGTACGTCATAGCATCTTGCCCGTATTCGTGCATGTGCCGCGGGCTTCCTGTATATGTTACAGGTAAAATTACCATTTGTCCAATGTCAGAAATGTTTCCAACATTAGCAACTGCATCACGTAAATGATCGTATTCTTCAACGCGCAGCTTCTTTTGATTTAAGCGAATGAAAAGAAGACGTTCACTTTCGACTTCCGCGTACATGTCCACAATAAACTGTTGGAATAATTCACGACATTTTAAGATATGATTGGATTCATTTCCACGAATCATAATGCGGTTTGCATAATAATCCATTCAGGACACTTTCTATGTCGTCGCTTCACTTGTGCTGGGGTCGACTTGCCTGATCTTGAAATGATATCCTTCTTCTCCATGGGGAAACAGCACTGGATATTGGAGTGCATCATACGATCGATGTGTTTCCGATACTCTCTGCACATTAGCATTTCGCCGGTGGATAATGATGTCACGTCGATCGAATTCGGTGCCAACTATTACAATTGCAACATCCCCTGTTACTGGAGCATTGAAGCGCCTTTCATGTTCACCAGCAGGAGCTTTGTCTGCTCTAATAACAACACTATAGTCATCTGATGGCATTTGATCCAGAGGTGTTTTAAAAAGGCGAATCAAATTGTTTTGTTCATGGAACATTGCCTGCAAGCTTGAAATGATCTCGCGTCGGATCCCAGAACTAATTGCGCAACGCTTGTCTACTTCCAGTGCATCATTTCCAGTGAAATAAATTTGCAGAAATTTCGCATCTTGTTGTGGCACTGCGAGCAATGAACCGA
>NW_023470263.1:0-5003 GCF_013731165.1 Rhagoletis pomonella | reverse complement strand
CCCCCCGCTGCTTCCCTTTTTCGATAGTTCCGAACTAGTCCTATATTCTATAGTTCCGAACCAGTTTCAAAATCGACAGACGAAAGCAAAAAGTATCATGATTCTTCAATCTTTTTTGTTCTTCTATGTGTGCGATTTTAAGTTATTTTGGAGGAAATGTGTTTTCAATTTGAAATTAAATTTGTTTGAATGATTGTACGAAATGTACGTTTACATACCTTTAGCTGTAGCTGAGTTTGCAGACATGCTCGTTATTTCTTAGATTCCAGACGGTCCCAAGATGTTGAAATGTTAACACAAATTTTTGTTTTGTATTACCAAGCTATGAAAAAGCATCTGCGAAGCGCAGAATAGAAGCGTATTTGAACGAAAAAGCCGCCGAACACATACCTATGCAAAGTAAACAAGCCCCGGCTGCATCCCTTTTTCGATAGTTCCGAACTTGTTCTAAATTCGACAAATAAGATCTAGTTCGTTCTGCATCCCTTTTTCTATAGTTCCGAACCATTTCTAAATTCGTCACTTTAGATATCGATTTCTAGTGAAAAAAACTGAAAAAATTGGTATTTTAAAAGTATCACTTTTCGCCGATTTTGGACTGGTGGGGATCTAGTTCATTTCGGCATGTCTCCACAATCCTTCGATAGTGTTTGTGTGCTGCTGAGTATCCGGATCCTTAAAGTATGGGGAATGGTTCACTTTGAAATGAATATAGCCTTCATCATTAAGGCAATCATTTGCCTGAAAAATTTTTATTATAAAAGTAAGTAAAATCAAAATTATTTGTGTAATATGAACTTGTATACCTTCCAAAAATCGGATACTATAGTCGTGCCCGGCAAAACCCATTCTTTGATTATGGCCAGTAAAGTATTCCTATCCCTGGTTTCTACGGGAACTACGAAGCACTTATTAGTGCCCCGTTCCACCCCACCGAATACCCACTGGCCCTCAACAGCATGGCCCTTGTGGTATTTACGGCGCCCAAATTTACTCTCGTCTATTTCTACTGTGATACCCATGCCTCCTATCTTCTTCTTTTTTACCACGAATTCGTGATATACGACTTCACGGCAAAAATTGCTCCAATCGACCGCTGTGTGACGACTTCCTAATTCCGCTTCTGCGATTATGTCGTCTTGGCTCATGTTTCTTGACCACATATACGAAATTACTATTATTTTCATTACTTAATTTCGATTTGTCAAAAAAAGTTTGTGCACAAAATGAAATTTTTATATTGCATGAAACTGCCTTTTCATTAACTTTTTTACGGCATCTACAAAAAAAATAATTATTTTACATAATTTTAATATTACTCAATTCACTTACCGCCATATGTAACCATCAACAGGATCAAGGGACTTTAGGCATAAGTATGACCCTTCTTTAGAGATAAGATTACACCTGACTAATTGATGGATTATATCCTCAGTTAAGTTTGGTGTTTCACCACAATTAAACATTTTATAATTTTTTTTTAATTATAATTTGCTTCCATTTTGCACTTTTCACGTGGAACGCTAAAATTGAACAGATTTGATTTTATTGCGAATCGCGACGAAATTAACAATTAAAGCAAATTACGTTATAAATAACCGTTACTTTTGCATTTGCTGTTAGTTAGAAAATGCAGGTGGTTGCCAGTTTACACAAATATAAGTACTAAGTTTTAAGAGTTTGTGTAACAATTTATATACCAAATTAAAGGTATTTTAATGTTCTATTATAGCGTTGTGTGTAGTTATCTACACCTTTATTTAGTAAAAAATGTTTTTTTTTTTTAATATATATCTATTTTTTTCTATTAAATGATTTCTTTTTTTAAATTCGGTCAGGAATTTTTTGAAATATAGCCATTTTAAATTTTCGAAAATTCTCCCTTCACCCCTGCATATCACCGAAAATATAAGTTTGCACCAAAAAATGTTTATACCAGTAAAATAAGGAAAAAAAGGGCGGACCACGCCCACTTTTTCGTTTTGTTCTACCTTAACGGGCCGTATTCTGCACTTGTTCCAAAATTTTTTATTGCATAAAACGAAGGGGAGCTTATGATTCGATGAAATGCATCATAATCAATCAAAAAGTGAATTTTGGATTTTTAGTTAATTTTGGCTTTTTGTATTTCAATGGATATTAAATTCGCCTTGAATTGATTCTTATTTGATTTGAGAACTTGACTGTAAACACATTCCATTTCACATTCCATTTTATTTTTATTTCGCTACGTGCAAATTTTGACCATTATCACAAAATTAAAATAAATATTTTTGTTTCCGAACGCATAAAGGAGTATTTGCATAGTAAAACCGGTCAAAATTATTTGGTGTGTTTTTCTGCTAAGTAATAAAAGAAAACACGGAATTTAATCTTAATAAGCCGAAACAGAAAATTATTACACTTACCTAAGAAAAATTAGAATAAAAACTAGCGATGCATCAAGTTTTTTCAACAGACATTTGGCAAATAATATTCGATAGTTACATAATTCGTACCTAATTAAAGGTTATCTTTAAACGCGCAATTAATCGATTCTCTTTATAGCTAGACGTTGAAAATTTCCGCTGCAAATACCTACTGAAGAACCTTACTCTTTGACTTTCAATTACAAAAGAAGGGGGACGACGTAGGGGGACAGATTTAACATAGCATCTCCGCAGGCAAAAAATATTGGCTACAATTTGTCATTTCGTTTGCCAGATATACCGTTTTATCAGTGCACTTGCACAATATTCGCATTCGCAAAAGCTCCACATTGATAATTGCGAATGCGAATGTTAAAATTAATGCGGAAGATCCGTGGTTGTGAATGCGTATATTCGCAACAACCCTGGTATGGGCCAAAAAATTTGATCGGGCTTAATTCTACAGAATTTTGTATTTAATTTGATAGTCATACTCTTTCTCTGAATTGCACTACAGTTTTTTAATAATTTTTTGAAGTAGTTATATATTTCAAATTTCAAAGTCCTTTAAAAAAAATCCTGACGTTTGACCCATGGTTTCGTGAATATATTAATTTTGTTTTTTTTTTTCTTATTTTGAAATACAATTTTGGTTCCTTTAATCTTGCGATTTAAATATCTAGCTCTAAAGAATGCTTTTCCAAAATAAAATCTTTTTATAACTATTAGCATGAGTATAATTTTGATCACTTCCTTCATGCGTTTTGAAGCCTAGTTTCGTCAACCACATTTTCGAAATTATGCAACCGGCAAAATTTTCAATTCCATCATATTCCATATCTTTGAGTGGATTGATGAAATCTTCTGCTTCATTTTCTTCTGCGAGCTACTTACAGTGATCGGACTTCTACCACATTGTGGTAGATCTACCATTTTTTTGAGCATCTACCACATCTACCACACAAGGTCTGAAATCTACCACATATTCACATTTTTGAGTAGTTTTATTTTTGCTCGACATAATTTTCTTAAGTTTAAGAGCAAAAATTGTCCAACACCAAACACTAAAACAGGCAGAATGGGATTATAAAATAAACTGTAAAATATTAAATTTTCTCAATATTCAAGTTTTCGACAGGAAACGTGGTCGTATTGTGTTAAATTGCAAAATATATGATTTATAAAAATAATTAATAGCGGAAATGTTAAAAAACGGCGATTTTTGTGAAAATATTAGCAAATTTACGTGCATCTAAAGTTTCTAAAGCGTTGTTTACTTTTACTTGAAAATTGTCAAAATTGACAAATCCCAAGTAGCGGTTTCTGGAACGTGCCACATTTGCTCGCTACATTGTGATGTGACAAAAAGAAAAACTGTTCAAAATAAGTTCGAAAAATATCTTGATATGGAAGGAACAGCTTTACACGTTCAAGGAAAAAAATTGCCAAAACTCAACGCAATTTTTAGCAACTTCAATCTTGCACTTTATTATACTAAAACTATTTTTTTTTAGATTCTAATTAAAATGTTTGCAATTTATGTGAAACCTTGCAGAATTTTTTTAATTTTTGTACAAAGTTTGACCCAAAACCATATATGTAATACTCCTATATTGTCAGTAAGAGCTAGTACCGTCCGAAAACACGACAGTAAAGATATATCAATAAACACGTACGAAAGAAAAGGAACACAAACGTTTATAAATAAACATGTACACAACACATAAACAAAAACGGCACTCAAGTACACAATACATTGATAAAAACAGTACTACCCTGTGGGGAAAATCTCTAGTTCTGAACTGGGGCGCTTCTAGTACATTTAGACCCAGTACTGGTTCGCGATAAATCTCTTTTGCATGCAAGCAACTGGCGAATTTAACATGGCGATGTCCTAGGAAGTGTCAATTGCCCCCCCGCTGCTTCCCTTTTTCGATAGTTCCGAACTAGTCCTATATTCTATAGTTCCGAACCAGTTTCAAAATCGACAGACGAAAGCAAAAAGTATCATGATTCTTCAATCTTTTTTGTTCTTCTATGTGTGCGATTTTAAGTTATTTTGGAGGAAATGTGTTTTCAATTTGAAATTAAATTTGTTTGAATGATTGTACGAAATGTACGTTTACATACCTTTAGCTGTAGCTGAGTTTGCAGACATGCTCGTTATTTCTTAGATTCCAGACGGTCCCAAGATGTTGAAATGTTAACACAAATTTTTGTTTTGTATTACCAAGCTATGAAAAAGCATCTGCGAAGCGCAGAATAGAAGCGTATTTGAACGAAAAAGCCGCCGAACACATACCTATGCAAAGTAAACAAGCCCCGGCTGCATCCCTTTTTCGATAGTTCCGAACTTGTTCTAAATTCGACAAATAAGATCTAGTTCGTTCTGCATCCCTTTTTCTATAGTTCCGAACCATTTCTAAATTCGTCACTTTAGATATCGATTTCTAGTGAAAAAAACTGAAAAAATTGGTATTTTAAAAGTATCACTTTTCGCCGATTTTGGACTGGTGGGGATCTAGTTCATTTCGGCATGTCTCCACAATCCTTCGATAGTGTTTGTGTGCTGCTGAGTATCCGGATCCTTAAAGT
>NW_023470262.1:0-5004 GCF_013731165.1 Rhagoletis pomonella | reverse complement strand
AAGAAAAGTAACATATACCCCAGTAGAAATTTTATGCATACGACATCGCTGTTGGTGGCATGAGCTTGCTGCTGTGTATACATGCCAGTATAAATGAACCTTCATTTCCATTTAACACGTGTGGTTTCTCAGAGCGTATGCATACTCTAACCATACACTTGTACTATTGCTATATGCATAGCAAATCTTTAATCTTTCAAACATACAAAAATGCATTAATGGAACAGAATTAAAGTATTCTTACAAGATATGTATCCCCGTATGTAAATGCTACTTTTCTGATACATTTTAATTTACGGGGACATACAAAAAAGTAGCATTTACATATGCAAATGCATATCTTATAAAAGCTCGTAAGTGCTGAAAATATTATCGCACAACACTTCCGTGCACTACAATTTTTGTACAAGACTGAATATATGTATTAGAAAAATTAGCTTACTGCCAATATAGAAGTATTACATACATACATGCTACTGTGAATGCTGTCGTCACTCGCGCGCACTGCCGTGCGCCGCGTTATGAGTTTAGGTAATTATCAAAATAATTCTATTTTTATTACCTTCCTTTTATTAGCTCGGGATGTAACTATGTAATATTGATGCGCCTAAAAGATGCAGCGATTTCTATTCTCACGTTACATACCTGACGACAGTACGAATGAAAATTATAATAGGGCAATGATTGTTGTCTGAATCCCAATTAAAACCACGCAATGCAAAAAGCAAGAATTGTTTTTGAATTGATTCAATCCTTTCTGAATGAACTTACTTTGAAATCGACAAATAGATGGTTTGTGTCGATCCTATTCTCGCGGGTCTTTTCCAAGATTTGGCGTATTGTGAATACCTGATCTATGGTGGATTTTCCAGGCCTAAAGCCACACTGATAAGGTCCAATAAGCTCGTTGACGGTGGGCTTCAGTCTTTTGCACAATACGCTCGATAAGATCTTGTAACCTGCGCTTAGAAGGCTGATTCCGCGGTAGTTGGCGCGTATGGCGGGGTCGCCTTTCTTGTGGATTGGGCAGAGCACATTAAATTCCAGTCGTCGGGCATGCGTTCATCTGACCATATTCTGCATACGAGCTGATGCATGCACCTCATCAGCTCCTCGCCGCCGTACTTGAATAGCTCGGCTGGCAGGCCGTCAGCTCCAGCAGCTTTGTTGTTTTTCAGCCGCGTAATCGCTATTCGTACCTCGTCATAGTCAGGCGGTGGGACAGCTACTCCATCATCATAGACTGGGGACTCGGGTTCGTCTTCTTCACTGATTTCAGCGCTGCTACCATTTAGTAGGTTATAAAAGTGTTCCCTCCACAATTTAAGTATATTCAGGACATCGGTCACTAGGTCGCCATTGTTGTTCTTACAGGAGTTCGCCCCGGTCTTGAAACCTTCCGTAAGTCGCCTAACCCTCTGGTAGAATTTTCGGGCGTTCTTCCTGTCGGCCAGCATCTCAAGCTCTTCGCACTCACGTATTTCGGCCTCTCTCTTCTTATTGCGGCAAATACGTCTCGCTTCCTTCTTCAGTTCCCTATAACGGTCCCACATGGCTCGCGTTGCGCCCGATCGCAGCGTGGCCCTGTAGGCGGCATCTTTTTTCTCTGCGGCTTCTTGACATTCCTCATCGTACCAGTTGTTCTTTCGGGCTCGCTGAAATCCAACTACTTCTTCGGTGGCGGTACTTAATGATCGGGAAATGTGGTTCCACTGCTCGCGTATGTCGGATCGTTGAAGAATGCTCTCAGAGAGCAAGTGTGTGAGTCGAGTGGCGAATAAATTGGCCGTCTGTTGTGATTGCAGCTTTTCGACGTTAAGCTTTCCTTGAATTGTTGGGCGCACATTTTTTGCTGCACAGAGGCGGGTGCGTATCTTGGCTACAACAAGATAGTGGTCCGAGTCGATGTTTGGCCCTCGGAGTGTACGTACGTCCAAAATGCTTGAAGCATGCCTTCCGTCTATCACAACATGATCGATTTGGTTTCTCGTTTTTCGATCTGGAGACAGCCATGTAGCTTGGTGGATGTTCTTATGCTGGAACCTAGTACTACATATTACCATATTTCGGGCCCCGGCGAAGTCGATCAGCCTCAGTCCGTTATGGGACGTTTCGTCGTGGAGGCTGAATTTTCCGACAGTGGCGCCAAAGATCCCTTCCTTGCCCACCTTGGCATTAAAATCGCCAAGCACGATTTTGACATCGTGTCGGGGGCAGCGCTCATATGTACGTTCCAAGCGCTCATAGAAGAGATCCTTGGACGCCTCATCCTTCTCTTCCGTCGGGGCATGGGCGCAGATGAGCGAGATGTTGAAGAATCTAGCTTTGATGCGGATTGTGGCTAGACGTTCGTCCACCGGGGTGAACGCCAGTACTCGGCGACGGAGTCTCTCTCCTACCACGAATCCAACACCGAATTTGCGCTCCTTTACGTGGCAACTGTAGTAGACGTCGCAAGGCTTCACGCTTACTTTACCTTGCCCCGTCCATCGCATTTCTTGGATGGCGGTGATGTCAGCCTTTGTCTTCCCGAGGACATCAACCAGCCGGGCAGAGGCACCTTCCCCATTAAGGGTCCGGATATTCCAGGTGCATACCCTTAAATCATAGTCCTTTATACCTTTGCCGTGGTCGTCATCAGAAAAAGGGGGTCTTATCCGAGGCTGTTTTTTCTTTTCATTGGGCGGGGTTTTAACGTGGCGGGACCCAAACCCAGCGCACGCGAGGTTTTACGCCTTCTCACTTTAGCTCGCTCCCAAACGGGTGTTTGGTTGCTACCCAGAGGATACGTGGATATAAATATCCGATAGCTGCGATTAGAACCGTACGCTCCAGAATCGCTTCTGGCCACTCCCAGGTGAATGGCAGTCAAAAGTTTTTCACTTCTGCGCACGGAACCATTTTGAGTACGTTAGCGTCCTTAAATTTCGAAATATTGAAGTTTCAAGCATTTCTGAAATTTACCGTTATATGAGAAGCGGCCGTAATTTTAGTCCGATTTCAATAATTTTCAACGTTTTACTTTTATGTGATCATAAGCGGGCGGTGCTTCGCCCATTTTCCAAAATTTTATCATGAATATATTTCTTGGTAAAGCATTGTTGCAAACATCAATTTTGAATAAATTGGCTTTAGTATTTACTGATTTATCGAATATTTCGTATTTTTCGAAATTACCTTTATATGGGAAGTGGGCGTGGTTATTGTACGATTTTTGAAATTTTCGGCCATTTGGTATGTTGTACCAAGGCCAACGACTGTGCCAAATTTGGAAGAAATTGGTGCAGCGGTTACCAAGCCGCCGTAGCCAGAAGTGGGCGTGGCTACGCCCATTTTCCAAAAATGTATAATATTCTTATTTTTCGTCTAAAAATTGTTCTAAAAATTAATTTTGAGTCAATAATCTTCAGTAGTTACTAAAATATCGCAGTTTTCGTATTTCTGAAAATTACCGTTATATGGGAGGTAGGCGTGGTTATTGTCCGATTTTGCCCATTTTCAATACCATCCGTCCTACGCCCGAAAGAAGTGTACGTACCAAGTTTTGTTAAGATACATATCTCAATTTTTACTCGTGTTATCGTATGCACAGACGGACGGACAGACAGTCACGGCTTAATCGATTCTCTTTTCATTCTGACCATTTATGTATACATTTGCCAATATCTATCTCGATTACAAACAACCGTTATGTGAACAAAGTGCGCTCGGGTATAAAAAAGAAAAATATGCGAAATGCACATGCATTTATGACAAAACTTACAGCAAAATGTTTACTAACGATTGAATGGCATTTTTAAGGAAATTTTATGATTCGTAAAGATAACTTAACCATTTACATTTGAAGATGCCCAATAATAACACGCATTTGCATGAGATTCCGAACCCAAGACGAAGCTTGCATGCATTTTAGCGTGTCTAAGCCCTGGTTCAACTAACTGCAATGTGGACTCAGTATTTAGATTTTAGGAAATGTTTACGAAATAATATCTATAGAGTAGTATCACCCTTGCACTTGTCACACAAAATCTTTTACGTTCTCGCTACGACATGCCCATTCCACCTGCCACTAATTTCGGCGCTATGGCTCTGTGTCACCCTTACTTCCATGAATGGACGATCAATTCTATGGCCTTTATTACTTTATGCCATCAAACGAAGATGTGCACATACAAACAAACATACATTTATGAAAGCACTCTCCCATTTGTTTACATATGTATGTATGCATTAGGGATGTTAATTTTTTCGATTTTTGCGATCCTGGTATTTTCGGGATGTCATTGGTTCAATCCTGGGATCTCGGGATCAGTCGCGGGATTTAGATATTTATTATTTTTCAATGACTTAACATGAAAAAATTGCATCAATAAGGTTTGAGAAGCTCTCCTACCATATAATACATAATAAGTAAATGGGTTTGGAACGTACTTTTTTATTTAAAGTGAAAATTATTTCATGAGTAAAAAAAGACAGACAGTAATTAAATTTATATGCATTTAATAATACTTTAGTGTGTACATATCTGATAAAGTAATTTAAGGTATGTCGAAAAAAGCTCGGTGCAAAAAAATAAGTCAAAAAATTTATTTTCTAGTTGAAAGAAATTCATAAATGGGCATTTCTCTTTCGTCACGATTTTTTTAAAAAGATTTTATCGAGCCCTAACCGCCAAAAAAACGTAAGCGACATTTTTTTCAAAATTTTCTTTTTGATGCAAAAATATTCCTAGAGCATTTAGATGCATTTCTGCATCAAAACGAAAATTTTGGAAAAAATGTCGCTTACGTTATTTTGGCGGTTAGCGCTCGTCATAATTTCAAAGATATGGTTAATTCCAAAATTTATTTAAAAAATTCAGTGCAACGTAAAACAAAAGTATGGGTTCCAAATGAAATAATTTTTTGGGTTCACTAGGGCGAATAGGAATTGAAAATGCACCTTTAATCTATTTTATTTTTTTAAGCTAATAAAGTTACTCCTTAACATATAATTTTTCCAAAA
>NW_023470261.1:154-5004 GCF_013731165.1 Rhagoletis pomonella | reverse complement strand
AGCCTTCTCCCGTCAACTTATCGATCTGACTCTTGAGCAAACGATTAACGCGGATGCTGGAAATAAATTGACTGGTATAATTCACTCCACTAACTCTCTCTCAGCTCGCCAACGTCGGTGTATCAGTCACAGTACGAGAACTAAGATAATAAGCGACGTTATAGAATATTGCGGGTTGAAAAGTCGTCAAGATGTTACTGCCGATTTGGAGAAAAATCGAATACATAAAAGTTCAAGACAACTCAATAAATTCCTCTCGGACATAGATAGAATTATCAACCCTTTCCAATCTGATTTAGATAAACGCACGTTGTTTAATATCAGTACCGGTAGAGCAGCATCCGAAGAGTCGGCGAATTTTTTACTCAATATCGAAGAAAACGGGAATCGACTTCTAGAAGCGTTCATTGAACAATGCGCATTAAAAAAAGAGAGGTTCGAAAGTCCGATTAAACAAAACAAGATTTTTAGCTTCATGAGCACAGAAAAGAAGACAATTAAAATCGCGGGTAAAATCAAGGAGGTGAGAATGCAAAGGGACCTATTTGGGAAACTTCTTGGAATTTCCTTGAAAAAAGCTATCGATCTCGAGAAAGCTTTATCATATCCCTTGACCCCAGTTCTCTTGGCATTTTGTCACATTGACGGTGGAATTTGCAAAACAAATAAGTCGCTCCTGCTAAAATATTTAGAGATGTTAACTACTCCGTGCCTTCAAAAATAGATGTTATGATCATCGACGGATTTTTCTTGCTCCACACAATGGAAAGCTTACCCTCGACATTTCGAAATGTTTCCAAGCAAGTTTTGCAGACTGTTTTGCGTACAATTGCCTCGACAGCCATTCTTTCCTCTGATCAGTATTTCACAAAATCGATGAAAGATACTGAACACTTTTGACGTGGTGCAACGAGAGGAAAGCAGTATCAACTTTTGGGACCTAACCAAGAACGTCCTTCGAATTTCGGAAATGAATTAAAGAATATAAATTTCAAGGAAGCCTTTGCCGAGTTTCTGATAAAAGATTGGGAGAATAACGAAATGGCCGCCTACATAGGTAATAACATCCTCTATGTAAATTTTAAATCCTGTTTCAGATTCCAAAAAATAAAAGACAGAGTTGCGATGTCTGAAGAGCCAAGCTTGTCATGCTCAGAGCATGAGAAATCCGACACAAAAATTATATTTCACGTGTGTAAAATCAAGGAGGACTCCCATGCTCGGTAACATGCAACATGTTAAAGATAACGCAAAAATTTGGATTCACGTTGGCGTTAAAAACAATGAAAGATTCATTAACGCCTCAGAAATATACGAGAAATTTGGTTTGGTTTTGTGTTCGGCATTTCCAGCATTTCACGCTTTCACGGGATGCGTCTTCAACCCCGCTTTATATAGAAAAGGAAAATTGAAACCATTAAGTATTTTGCGGAGCCGTGAAGACTAAAAGCTTTTTCCGATCTGTCTCTCTACCCCGATTGCGATTTTATGGCGGTTTTATCGGTCATTGAAAAATATGTTTGCCATTTGTATGGTTTGCGAGAAGTGAAAGATATTAACAAAGCCCGCGTAGAAATGTTTTTGAAATCTTACAAATGCAAAAAAAAAAAATGGAAAAAACATGCGCTGAGATCGGCGTACATTGGAAAAATTTGGCGCAACGCCTACTGAGAAAGCTTAACGGATTTGTCCCCGGAAGACTGTGGATGGGAGGATAACGAGCAGAAGCTTGACTTTAAATGGTTTCAGGGCGAAAAATTACCGAACATCTCCAAAGACATTTTACTCGAATCAGAAAGCGACGATGAATTAACAGGTACATAAGAATTAATGATACGAAGGAAAAAAATACGCAACAAAATAATGCATTATTTAACAATCTATTTCCAGATTCAACAACAACTTCATCAGAAGATTCTTTAGGGTCACACATCGCAAGTAGCGACGAAGAATCAGATTACGAAGATGAATCTGACGACAGCGATTAAGAAAAGAAGAAAAAGTCTTCATAACAATAATATATACATACGGATGCGTGCAACTAATTAGCAACGAAATTCAAAACGATATTGCTTGCAAATTATGTTTATTTATTTATTTTTAATAATTTTCATTTAAAATATAATTCAATCTATATCAGAAACCACAATAACAAAAGTTGCAAAGCTTGCACAAATTGCAAAAAAATTAATCAAACTTCAAAAAATTGTCATCAAAATTCCAAAATTTTTAATTAGACTATTTAAAAAATTTTCGGGTATGCAGTTTTGTAGCCCATTCAATTTTAGTATAATAAAGTGCTAGTTCCAAGTCGCTAAACACTACCGTTGATTTTTTAGAATTTTTTGTGTGGAGGGTGTTGCGCATTTTCTTCCATATAACACATGATCAAAATTTTTTTTACATGGAAAATAATCCGCAACACCCTCGACCCAAATTTACATAAATATGTATAAGCACACTATTTAGTTTGCTCGATTTGTAAACAAAGCTTCTCGGCGGTGAAAAATATACTATTGTGAACAACCTAAACGAGCGAATTTCACAATAGTGCTATTCTTCACCGAATGAGTGCCATAATACCAAATGAAAATTCGTTCGATCAGCACTTTCGAGTCAATTGATAACCACACAAAGGGCCAACGACTATAAAATAAGGTTATTTTTAACTTTTATTTTACACAATGTTATCGCTCCATGTAAGCGTTGGCCCGCTAACTGGGTGTAAGTGATTGGTTTTCGTGATTTACTTGATTAAATTGAAAATCTTAGCATAATTTTATCGAGCGTAATTTTTGAGTGACGTCATCTTGGTGCAATTGCGAGAGAGAAGCGCCAAAACGCATATAAAAATATGTAAACAATGCAGAAAAATGTGTTAATTTTAATATTACATGGTCCAATTTTGCAGGAATCAATAAATATACAAAGATTGATTAATTAGGAACACGTAGCAATAATTTTGGACATGTAGCCCTTTAGGTAGGTACTATTTGTAGCACATGAAAAAATGGATGTATTAACAGTGTTTGCAATTTCATGTAGACAAAAAGGAAGGTGAGCAGCAACGTGAATTTTTGGACTCGCCATTGTAAAAAGCCATGCAGAGTGCATATTTATATTTGTGGACGGTAGCCAACCACCATAAACTCCACAGCTGTTGACTCCACAGCTTTTATTTGATGTCTTCTGTTCTGTGCATTGCTTTTTGTTTTCTTTTCGCAGGTTCATATTTTCTCGCTTTAATGTTTCTCTAATATGCATGTAGCAAAAAGAAAACTGTTCAATAAACCAATATTTTTAGTGCTGTATTATAAAAACTTACAATTTTGCTTCCAACTCTTCAACTTCCTGCAAACTGCTGTCATGATAAAACACTTTGCGAGGTGTTGAAGTCGTGGGAATATCGGAAAGGTTTGCTTCCGTAAGGCTATTTTCCTTATTATTCACACTTTCATCAGATATATTTGCATCAACAGTATCGCTCGCAACGGCTATAAAAACTACTTAGCTACAGTATAATGCAAAACTTTATATCAATTATATAAATAGGCAATCATGTTTCCTTTACACCCCTTTTACGGCTAAACTGTACTTCTAAGGTATAAATAATTATATATCATTAGAAAGGTATTTTGATGCTGATGTGCAGGCAATTTTTAAAATTTCAAATTAGTTTAAAATAGAGCGAAAAAATCAATTCAAAAGTCTCACCAATACCAATGCCATACATGTACATGGTTGAGGCGGAAATGCCTCCTAAATGTATGCTTTAATATTGATAGTGAATTAAAGAAACGGGGTAAGCAGCAGTTTAGGAATAAGATGTATGTATGTATGTACATGAATAGATTAGCCTCAAACAAGGATGAAGATAATTTTGAGTATGGAGAAGAAGAAAGGGATAAATACAGAAATTAAAATAAAAGTAAAGAAACCTAAATATAAAGACAAAGAGGAAGGAAAATTTAAATACCTAACCTAATAACAATGGTGGGGGTGAATATGTAAATGAAGAAAAGAATGGACATATTTAGATCAGGATAAAGGAAAGGATAAAGATGAAGAAGAAGATGAAGACCAAGACGAGGAAGATGATGAAGATGAATATGAAGATAAGGATAAAGATAACTTATCTTAACTTAACCCCTTAACTTAACTTAACTCACCTCAACTCAACTCATCTCACCTCCGCTTAAAAACTTACTCCACCTGAGTTCGCTACACATTAATTTACCACACCTTAACTCCCCACTCCTAAATCCACCACTACTTCACTCCCCACACCTAAATTCACCACACCTAAATTCACCGCACCTAAATCCACCACACTTTAATTCACCACACCTTAACTCACCACACCCCAACTTTCTCACCACATCTTAACTCACCACACCTTAATCTACCACAGCTTAATTCACCACACCTTAATTCAGCACACCTCAACTCACCACAACTAAATTCACCACACCTCTTAAGACCACCACACCTGAATTCATAACACCGTAACTCCCACACCCAATTCCACCACACTGCAACTCACCACACCCAATTTCAACACATGACATGATATTACTAAAGAAACAATGTAAAGAAAAAGAGGAAGGAAAATTTAGCTACCTAACCTAATAACAATGGTGGGGGTAAATACGTAAATGGAGAAAAGAATGAAGATATGGATCAGGATAAAGGAAAAGATAAATATGAAGACGAAGGTGAATATGAAGATGAAGATGAAGATGAAGATGATGATGAAGATGAAGATGAAGATGAAGATGAAGATGAAGATGAAGATGAAGATGAAGATGTAGATGAAGATGAAGATGAAGATGAAGATGAATATGAAGATG
>NW_023470260.1:0-5004 GCF_013731165.1 Rhagoletis pomonella | reverse complement strand
TCAGGACTTAAAGATTGAGGAACTCAAACAGGAGTTGGAGAAGCGAAGCGGAAGAAAAGTGGAGTTACTATCACGGCTGCGAGAGGCTATGGAAGCAGAAGGCATCGACGTGGACAAATACGACTTCCAGGGTAAACTTGACGATGCATTCGCAAAGGATGAACAGAAGGATGAGGCCGCTTGTTCGTCGAAGGATGTGCAGCAGACATCCGGGAAGGTTGAAGAACAGCAAAAGTCTCCAAGTTCATCAACATCTATGGATATGAACACGTTATTGGCTGCCATGTCACAGATGTCATCACAGCTGTCGTCACAGATGCAAGCACAGGATACACGTATGTCAAAGATGTCCTCACAGATTTCATCCCAGCTGCAAGTGCAGGAAACACGCATATCATCGCAGCTAGATGAAAAGATTACTCAGCTACAAGAGAATTTATTCAAAAATAACGCGGAACTGAGAGAGAGACAGGATAAAATCGAGGAACGACAAGATAAAATTGAAGCGCTTATTAGGGAAAAACAGGAGAAAGTCGAAGCTAAGGTGGATGAGCTTGAAGATCGTTTCCGGGGTTTGCAGTTGAATCGTCCAGCTACTTCGACGAACGCTCCCAAGGTAAAAACCCCTTCCTTTGACGGCACGATTCCTTTCCAAGTCTTTAAGCTCCAGTTTGAGAAGACAGCTACAGCAAATCACTGGAGCATGGAGGATAAATCCACTGCATTGTTCGTTGCATTAAAAGGACCTGCAGCGGAAATCTTGCAGACTATTCCTGATTGTGAAAGGAACAGTTACGATGCGTTAATGGGTGCAGTGGAAAGACGTTATGGTAGCGAGCACAGGAGACAGATTTACCAGATGGAGCTGGAGAATCGCTGCCAGAAATCCAACGAGACTTTACAGGAATTCGCTTCCGAGATCGAAAGGTTGGCTCATTTGGCAATTGGAGATGAATCTGGTGAGCACCTCGAAAGAGTAAAAATTCAGAGGTTCATCAACGGAATGCGGGACGTGTATACCAAGCGAGAGACGTACGCGAATCCTAAGGCAACATTTGCTGAAACCGTCTCGTATGCTCAGACGCGTGAAACGGCGGCGCTCCTAAGTAGACTAGCCTACAAAGCACATCGTGTGGAAGTGGAAGCACCGGAAGAGACAAATGAAATGCTGAAGAAGATTATCCAACTGCTGGGCGAGAAAAAGCATGGTTCTGGCAAATGTTTTAAATGTGGAAAGTCAGGCCACTTCGCCCGCGATTGCAGCGCAAGTTCCAATGGTCACAACAATTCAGCAGGACGCAAACGCAGGGCTGAAGGAGACGAAACCAACTCCAATCAGTCGTTAAACTAAAACGAGCCAGCAGCAAGGGGCGCGCGCTGGCTCCCGCAATTGAATGCCCCATAATCTCCGTCTCGCGAATTGGCAGAAAAGCGAGCAACGTTACTGTTGGTGGATATGTGGACGGACATGAGCGAGTACTAACTGTGGATACGGGCGCATCACATTCCATCATTCGATCTGATTTGGTCACTAAAGAGGTAAGGCCTTTACCTGGAGCAAGGTTGAGGACAGCAACTGGTGAGGACACCCAAGTTGTAGGGGAGGTAACATGCAAAGTCGCAATAGGGAATGTGACGGTGTTACACAAGTTCATAGTCGCGGCGATTATGGATGAAGTCATCATTGGATTAGACTTCTTGCTTGATCAAGGTATGCAGATCAACATGAAGAACAGGGCTATGACGTATAACAACATGGAAGTGCCCCTTAGGTTTGGGTATGATGGTCCGTACAGCAGCAAGCGAGTGATCCTAGAGAAAAGCGAGCAGATTCCACCGAAGTCAGAAGCAGTTGTGTGGGCAAAGATTGATGGAGATTGTGGGACAAACAAATTGTGGGTTGTTGAAGCAACACAAAATTCTACACCGGACGTACTTATTGGTAAAACCCTGGCTAAGACGCAAAAGGATGGACGCATCCCAGTTCGAGTGCTCAATGAGTTCAAATCACCAGTCAAACTCCGAAGAGGAACTGTACTGGGGCAATGTCGAGAGGTAGAGGCAATCTTCAACTGCGAAAAGTTACCTGAAAGCGATTCCATTGGCGAGAATGACATTGCGGAAGACATTAATGCATGGACGGAAGGGTTGGAAGAAAAATACCAGCACAAGGCTAAGGAACTTCTCCGAAGATACTGCAACATATTCGACAAGAATGGCGACAAACCAGGCAGGACTAACGTTGTGAAACATCGCATCGATACTGGCGATGCAAGGCCAATCCGTCAAGCTCCTCGGAGTGTTCCCCTTGCCAAACGTGAAACTGTTAGCCAAATAATAAACGAAATGAGCGAGAGTGGTGTGATTGAACCATCAGCGAGTCCATGGAGTTCGCCGGTAGTACTTGTGAAGAAGAAGGATGGTCAAATGCGGTTCTGCGTAGACTACCGGAAACTAAACGATGTGACGAAAAAGGACAGCTATCCTCTTCCCAGGATCGATGACACTCTGGACTCGTTGACTGGAACAAAGTGGTTCTCAACACTCGACCTTAAGAGCGGTTATTGGCAAGTGGAGGTAAGTGACGAGGATAAGGAGAAGACAGCTTTCAGCGTTGGAGACGGTCTGTGGCAATTCACGGTGATGCCCTTTGGATTATGCAACGCTCCTGCCACTTTTGAACGACTTATGGACCATGTGCTCAAAGGACTACATTGGAAAACATGTTTGGTGTATCTAGACGACATTATCGTATTGGGTAAAAGCTTTGAGGAACACCTGAACAATTTGGAAGAAGTTTTCCAGAGGATGGCTGGCGCTGGTCTGAAGCTAAGTCCTAAAAAGTGCTCACTGTTCAGGAAGGAGGTGAACTACTTAGGGCACAAGGTGACAACGGAGGGCATCTGTACTGCGAAGGAAAAGATAGAAGCAGTAAAGGAGTGGCCAAGACCTACGAACCTGCACGAACTACGAAGTTTTCTTGGGCTATGCACCTACTACCGCCGATTTGTTCCGAATTTCGCCAGCGTTGCTAATAGCCTCCACGAGCTCACTAGGAAAAATAGAGCCTTCGAGTGGAACAAGGAGCAGGAGGAGGCTTTCCAGGCTCTGAAGGAACGACTATGTACTGCACCTATGCTAGCGTATCCCGTTCCAGGGGCAACGTTTATTTTGGATACGGATGCTAGTGGTTATGCCATAGGAGGCGTACTGTCACAGGTAATTGATGGGCAGGAGAAGGTAGTTGCCTACTATAGCCGGTCGATTGGAAACCAGAGAGGAACTACTGCGTAACTCGGAGAGAATTACTTGCGTTGGTGGACTGCGTCAAACATTTCCACAAGTACCTTTATGGGCAACGTTTCCGAGTTCGAACGGACCATGCAGCGCTGAAGTGGCTACTACAGTTTAAGAATCCAGAAGGACAGCTAGCTCGGTGGATTGAGAGACTGCAAAGTTATGACTTCGCCATTGAGCACCGCAAGGGAAATGTCCACGGTAATGCTGATGCCATGTCCCGCCGCCCATGTAGCCTGGAATGTAAACACTGTTCAAAAGCTGAGGGAAAAGAGGACATTATAGACGTCCGTCTAACGACAATAACACCAGCGGAAGAGTGGAAGGAAGAACAGCTACGAAAGTGTCAGCAGGAAGATCCAGATCTGGAGCTTTTGATGCATGGACTGGAGGTGGACAGGAGGCCAACTAAGGAGCAAATGGCAGCTGAAAGCCCCATCGCAAAGGCGTACTGGGCACAATGGAACAGCTTAAAATTAATATCTGGCTGTTTGCATAGGGTATGGGAAAGCGAAGATGGCCAGTGCTCCCGCAACCTGATAGTAGTTCCAAGGGTAAGAATTCCGGATGTACTCAAGGAATTCCACAATGGTCCTAGTGGAGGGCACCTGGGAATCACGAAGACCCTGGAAAAGGTTAAGCAGAGGTTCTATTGGGTTGGTTGTCGGCAATCGGTCGCAGAGTGGATTGCTAACTGCGCGGAGTGTATTGCAGCTAAGGGGCCGCAATCCAGAAGTCATGGCCAGATGAAGCAATATAACTCAGGTGCACCTTTCGAGCGGATTGCCATGGATGTAGCCGGTCCATTTCCTATGAGCGCACAGGGAAACAAATACGTCCTTGTGGTTATGGACTACTTTAGCAAATGGCCGGAGGTATACCCGATTCCAAACCAGGAAGCTAAAACAGTAGCGGAGGTATTCACCTACAATTGGGTTGCGAGATACGGTGTACCTATAGAGCTGCACTCTGACCAGGGAAGAAATTTTGAGTCGGAAGTGTTCCAAGAGATGTGCCAGATACTGGGTATCCGGAAAACTCGAACGACGGCTCTTCATCCCCAATCAGACGGCATGGTGGAACGGTTCAACCGAACCCTGGAAGAGCATTTGCGGAAGGTCGTGGACAAGAATCAAAAAGATTGGGATGTCCGCATACCCTTGTTCCTGATGGGATATCGGTCAGCAGTGCATGAAACAACGGGTAAAACTCCTGCAAGGGTAATATTCGGCAGTGAGCTCCGTTTGCCTAGTGATCTGAAGTTTGGGGTGACTGGTGATGCTAGAAGGATTGGAAAAGAGACGTCAAACATCCTGGAAGAGGAGCTGAGAGAGATACATGCTCTTGTGAGACAGCGCACACAAATTATGAGTGACAAGATGAAAGCCAGGTATGATAAGGCGATGAATTCCGAGGGTTTCCAGGAAGGAGATTTGGTGTTGCTGTATAATCCACAACGAAAGAAAGGTTTGTCCCCAAAACTACAATGCAACTGGGAAGGTCCGTATAAGGTCGTAAAACGGCTAAATGACGTAGTGTATCGGATCCAGACCGTTGGGAGACCAAGAAACAAGATGAAGGTGGTCCACTTGGAAAGGCTTGCAGCGTTTGGAACCGCAAGTGTGTCTGATCGGGACGATCAGACTTAGGTGGAGGGCAGTGTGGCGAATACTGCGGCAACACAAAGCGAACAACGAGAAATAGGCA
>NW_023470259.1:0-5005 GCF_013731165.1 Rhagoletis pomonella | reverse complement strand
TTTGAAATTTCATATTAAACTATTTATACTATCATTTTGAAGTTATGTCTGACGGTGTTCGAGTATGGGGCCACCCAGAGCAGAATATGTAAACAAATATGAAATGTAATAAAATAAAGTAAATAAACAAGTAAATAAAAAAGTAAAAAAACAAAAAAATATTTTGTTTTTCTTATTGATATTTTATGTCCAAAAGTAGTTAGTTACAAGTTAGTTGACATGTAATGCAGAGGTATCCAGGTCTGACTTTTTTGCGGCCATCGCCCCACAAAAGTAGTCAGCTTATTTCGAACAAAATACACAGTTAATAGTTAGCACTAGTGTTCGCGTAAACAGACTAAAGTTAGGTATAAGCTAACGTCACTCCCTGCAGGGTACATATGCACGTATAGGTTCATTTGACACGTCATTTTTGAAAATCGGGAGAACAGTGTAAATACCATAATTTTAAAAGCAGGTGGCAACCCTGTAAAAAAAATATATCCTTGCTACAAATTTAGAGGGCAAGCCCTTTCATTTAACACCTCATTGTTGAAAATCGGGAGAACGGTGTAAATATCACAATTTTAAACGCAGGTGGCAACCCTGTCAAAAAATATATCCTTTCTGCACAACCAGAGGCCAAGCCCTTTCATTTGACACCTCATTTTTGAAAATCGGGAGAACGGGGTAAATATCACAATTTTAAACGCAGGTGGCAACCCTGTAAAAAAAATATATCCTTGGTACAAATTTAGAGGGCAAGCCCTTTCATTTAACACCTCATTGTTGAAAATCGGGAGAACGGTGTAAATATCACAATTTTAAACGCAGGTGGCAACCCTGTCAAAAAAATATATCCTTTCTGCACATCCAGAGGCCAAGCCCTTTCATTTGACACCTCATTTTTGAAAATCGGGAGAACGGTGTAAATATCACACTTTTAAACGCAGGTGGCAACCCTGTCAAAAAAATATATCTTTTCTGCACATCCAGAGGACAAGCCCTTTCATTTGACACCTCATTTTTGAAAATCGGGAGAACGGTGTAAATATCATAATTTTAAACGAGGTGGCAACCCTATTAAAAAAATATATCCTTTCTGCACATCCAGAGGTCAAGCCCTTTCATTTGACACCTCATTTTTGAAAATCGAATGAACGGTGCAAATCTTATGCAATTAACAAAATTGCCTTCGCACAGAATAGTATCTCTAGCCACACCAACTTTCCGCGAATATTTGCCGCAGCATTTTCATTCATTTATGAAGGAGAACGACAGCAGTGAACCTTCGCGAAGGCATCGCTGCCACTTATAGCTACATATATGAACGCACGCTGTTTGGTCCACCAATACATACGCGTACGAACAACAGCGGAAATTTTTTCTACCTAACATTCGCGAACGCGAACTATCTGGACTGGTTTTATGCTTCACGTTCGCGAAGGAGAATCAATACAGAATATTTGAATCGTTCACCTTCGCGTATAAAATCATAAATGTATGTTCGCGAAGATTCATATATGAATATTTCCGAACCCTGCAACAAACACATTATTTTGTCAATGCCCACAATTCGCCTTGAAATCACCTGCTCTTGTAAAACCACCTTATATGAATTCGCCGCGGAAAACATAAACAAATGATTACAGTGGTGTTAGACATTGCAGTGCAAGCGCTTTTTATACGCATTTTGCTGTCGAAAGCTGGGACTCGGACTTTTAAAACTTGTATAATAAAAGGCCTTAGAAAAAAGTTATCCTTGCACTTTTATTTTGTTTGAAATAAAATAATCGCCAACCAAGATTTTTATTTTTTAGAGCAGTAATAACTGTTAAACTCGGCCAAATATTTTTAAATCCGAAGTAAAAGTCCTTTCGTAATAATGAACAGTTGCCACCTATTTATATGTATATATTTTTTATCATCTATATTATCTATTATCATCGAAGCAGTTTTTTTGTCCAGGTCATCAGGTCTGCACCGTCCGTTCGATTTTTGAAATGGTGGTGTCAATTTAAAGGGCTTGGCAGAGAACGTATATTTATAGAGAAGGTCCAAGAACTGTGAATGCCACATTTTTCGTGCCAACTAAACTGGCGAAGCGCATTTTAAGAGCGACAAATATTTGGAATACTTAACAGCGAAAGCAAAATACAAAGCAGAAAAGAAGAACGTTAACAGAGCTAAATCTCACGAGAGCGTTTGGAATGTTAATTAAATATGAATATTGATGATTTTTGTGATATTTTTTGCAAAATTTTCAAATAGAAAACCCAAGTAAAAAAAAAATAATTATTTTTTCAATGATTTGTACAAGTAACATGAAATTAAATCGGAAATAGTATATAACATTTTCCGATTTTTGTGATATTTTATTAATAATTGCAAATAGAAAAGTCCCATGATATTTATGGAAATAATCCAGTTTTTAATTATTTTCGACTTGGAAGCTTTTTTTAAAAATACAAAAAATCTGAAAACGTTGGATTTTCTCAGCAATTAGTAAAAATCTCGTTAATCTAAGCCGAAACTATTTAAGAAATTTTTCAAAATTTTCAATATTTATGGAAATAATGCAGTTTTCAAATATTTTCTAGTGCAAGAAGTTGCCATTGGATGGGTCGCAGCTTCGCTACTCATGTGCTTATTTGTCCCCCACATTGTCATTTACATATCTAATTTATTAATAACTAAACCTAAATTTATAAAGCACATATTTGTAAACTTAATTTCAATAAATATTTCTCCTACCAAATTTTTCATGCATCCAAAAAGACAAACAAATGAAAATGTAAGTATGTATGCATTTATAAATGTACATGTAAACATACATATACACGATTGTTCTGCTTTCGTCTTCCCCGCGCCGCTTCCATCAACACAAATTATTCAATTTCTGCGAATCGCCACCAGATTGGCACGTGCGCGAAACCATTAACCCCATGTTTGCGAAATATTTAGATTTTCGCATAAGTTTGCATTTAATAAAGCAATACTCGTACATTTTGTATGGTGAATAATATTAATTAATTTAAAATTCTGCATGTAACCATGTTCTCGACGATATATGTAACTTTCATAAAGATTAACCATAAAAATTGTGCTTCATTAACAGTTGCAACCAGCTGAAACCAAAAAAACTATGTCCGCTTAATGGGTTAAAGACCAACTGGAATTGACATTTTTTACACGCATACATGCATACATTCATATACACATGTACAGTGGAGTAGCACTAGGTTGAACATTGCATTGCTTGTACTTTGATGTGTTTGAATCTTTTATGGTACTGAAGATTTGCTTAGGGATGAAAAATATTAAAAATCGTTCGTGCATATATGTAAATATATTTTTATAAACGCTTGGAAGTATAGAAATTTTTAATATTAAAAAATAAATAAAATAATTTTTTTGTATATATATAAATTTTGTTCAAGGCACATTGACCCACCTGTACAAAAATTGTGGCGCGGCATGGACAAAAATTTTACAATTTCGGACCGAAAAATATGAAAACGAGCTAAGTTGCCACGTTACATCTGTGAACTTCCGATAAAACCACATATGTTTGTGATTTTACAAGTTTTGATTTTATTAAAAAAAAATTAATGTATTTTCCTGCAGAAAACGTACACTTTTATTTAATGTGTATTAAAATGACACTTTTAAATACTAGTTAATTATTGAAATATTGGTATGGCACAGAGAAATAGAGTGTTTTGTCAAAAACTACCAAAAATTACCAAAAATTGCCAAGATTCGAGATAACTTATTTTACTGGATATAGAGAAATAATTGCCAATTTTCACTTGGCTGGCCGAGATTTCTTCATTTTAAGATTTTAGAATTTTTGTGTCGGATTGACAAAGTTGCGCTTGTTGGTGATGAATTTGCGGGGAGATGTGCTGCGGTTATTTTTATGAATGAATTTACTTGGCCTTGAGAAATGCGCGCATGCGTTTATGAAAGAAATAGTTATTGTTGTATTTGAGTATGCGCGTAATTATGTGCATATGTATGTATGCTGCCGTGAGTTGTAAATATGTACATTTGTGTGTATGTACGTAGTATTTTGGCAGTAATATACACATACATATATATATATGTATGCATGTAAAAACATTATCAGTTAATGGAGTACGTACATATGTACATACGTATGCATGGGGAAATGCATTTTCGTTGGACTCCAAAACTATTGGGGCATACCTATTCGTGTATGAAATAAAGTCTACTCTAAGTTTAAGTTTGTCAGTCCCAAATAAGAAAGTTAGTTGCATCTTTTTTTTCACAGATGCCTAGTCCACTGAAAGTGATATGAAAAAGCTGTAACTAACTTTAGTGTCGGCTTTATTTTAACTATGCATATGCCCCATTATTTACATATAATACGAGTATAGCAGTGAAAAATGATAATGCAACATATTTTCTCAATATAAATGACTTTTCGACAAAAGCAACTTTGAAGTTAACACGTGCAGTGCAATCAATGCATTTGTACGTTTTTTGTCAATGTATCCATCTTTGAAGTGGATGTGTGAGAAAACTAAAGCAGCTAGAAAACTGCAGTTTGTTGCATTGAAAATATCGTGTCTATAAACTACCATTAGAATCGTTAAATATATAAAAACCGATTTGCTTCGCTTTTAATGCCGACACCAAATCACCAAACAGTGCGCATTTGCGGTTTTTGGTCAACGTGTCCATCTTTAAAGTGAATTTGGGGAAAAACTAAGGCAGCTAGAAAACTGCGGTTTGTTGCGTTGAAAATAGCGTAGCATCTACCATATGAATCGGTAAAAAAGTAAAAGTCGATTTTTTCAACTCAAATGCCGACGGCAAATCACCCACAAATTTGCCAATTGCATACTACATATTTGCATAACTTTCACTTTTTTGATTCACAGAATTGTATCTCTCGCATACATATGCATGTACACAATATGTACATATTACATATTTCGACCTATGCATGCATTTATTTTAAATAATTAACCAATTTAAAGAACAATAAAAGCTTTGT
>NW_023470258.1:4689-5005 GCF_013731165.1 Rhagoletis pomonella | reverse complement strand
TTTTCGGATTATTTTTTTTTAATTTTTATTTTTTTTTTATTTTAACAAAGCTTATATAATAAAATAAAATATTATTATACAAACTAAAGAACGCAGCACTAGCTACAGAGGCTTTCGGCTGAAATTGGAAATTTACATTCTGACATTATTTAAAATCAGATTTATGTTGTGATAGTCTTGTTTTTAATTTAGATTTTGTTGTGCCTACATATACGCTGTTACAAGACTCGTTGCTTCTGCCGTTGCATGGGATTTTATAAATTACGTTGATTTTTTCAGTTTTGGGTATTTTTGATTTGGTTCTGTTAAATATGTT
>NW_023470258.1:0-4589 GCF_013731165.1 Rhagoletis pomonella | reverse complement strand
CTATAACAAGCGCTTTATCTTAGAAATGCTCCCCATGTTAAACACAAAGGCAAATTTTTAATTTCCTTAAAAATTGTAATAATATAACTTTCATATTCTTAAAAGTTATATTATTTCTAATAAACTGCCAACGGGCATACATACGTATATACATACATATATATATATATAATTAAATAAAAGGCGTATTTTTTCTCGCCAAAAACGGTTCTATTAAAATTGCGGATATTTTCCTGCCGCACAAAATTCCACAACGGCAATTTGCCGCTATTAAAATTTTGGTAGAAAAATTCCGTTTTTCGGAAAGCGGTATACCTCCACTTACCGCCAATCTTATATATATATAGGTATATGTACATATATGCAAAATTTATTATATACCCCAAAATAAATTTCGTTGCAGTTTATATGCCTACTGTGTACCACTGTGCAAGAACAAATATTAGCACATTAAAATCATATACTTTCCTCTGCTTACCAATTTTTGCTGTTGGTCGCATAGTTCGTTGAACTTGGCTTAACAAAGTGCCGAAAACATAAGTGCATTTTTTCCACCTAAACCATATGTACATACGGTAGCACATATAAGCATTTTTTACCAGTTGCATTTTCTGCAACTATTCGCTTAATAGCTAATAGAGTCGCTGTTGTTCATCGGACAATACAGTCCACATATACCAAACGCACTCTAACTTATTTCATTTATTTCCACCTCGCTTTTCTCTGCTGCACTCACCAAGCTAAGAGAACGTAAGTCAAAGCCCGCTCTCCGACTTGAATACGTTCGGTACCAAGAACTCACCTCAGCGGTGAGCGGCTCTTTACGTACTATCATATCCACTTGTGCATTCCCGCACACATACATACATACGCACTGAAATCAAAACAAACTTTCTGATTTTTTGTGCTTCTTAACTCACCACTGCTGTGACAAAGCATAGCTTAGCCATATACTCGGCTTCATACGTAAATATTTGTACATACATACGTACGTACATTTTTATATTCTACATATTCTGCACATTTGTGTACATACGTGCTAGCGAAAAATATTATCCAACGCATATTATAATGCGATAAGAAGTGAGTTCAAGATATTTAGATAAATGCAACCCAGTAGGGAAAACTTCCAAATTGCATTTGTTTAGATAAATAACCAATACTTTTTCAGTATTTACATAATTATTTATATCACATTAAATATTTATACATACGTATATTTCACCACGTATATAAAAGTGAAAAGTGTTTGTGATTTTTTTTCTCGTACTGAAATTTTTCAAATCCATATTCCGCGGATTTAATTGGGACGCTCCGTTTTCCACGTAATAAAAAGTGCTGAACCAAAAATTAAAGCAAATATAATTTCACATAATTTGCAAGAAATAAAAACACAAACACCGCCACAAAATCTTAAAATTTTTTTCCTGATTTTCTGTGGGACAAAGTGCAATTTTTACTCGTTTGACATATATTTTTCTAATTTTTTGCGAACGTTATCTGGGTGGTACTCAGCAAAATTTGATCAATTCTTATCTCAATTTTTATACGTTTGACCATCCACGAGAGTTAAAATGCCTCTTGGACACAGTCCACCAAAAATGTCTGAAATCGAGACAAGGTCAAAAAATGCTTCGCAAGAAGCCACCGGTGGTAAGAGGGAACCCTCACCGCGCCGAAAATCCAAAACTTTTGACCCATCCGCTCAAAAGTTTATAGCGGAAAGTGACAGTATCATGAGATACTGTGCAAAATTCAGTGATGCGCCAATCCAAGACCACACTGAATCATATCTTATGATAAAAGACAAATCACTAGATGATTGTTGGGCACGGCTTCAGTCCGCCTATGATTTGGTTTTTTCAAAGCCGGATGACAGCCTACCCGAAAACTTTAAGAATTCGGTAGAAGGCAAGTACTTCACTTGCCTTGAATTATATGAGGTGACCAAAGCTAAAATTGCCGATCAACTGTCGTTGATTAGAGCAATCGCCGCACCGAGTCCACCACCCCGCGTGGAACACACCTCGGCAGAGGCAAACGTTTTCCTCCAAGTCCCACCTTGTGACACGGAGACATTTTACGGCGGTTACGAAGAATGGCCCGCTTTTCGTGACATGTTCACAGCGGTGTACATCAACCACCCGAAGCTCTCCCGTGCTCAAAAATTGTATCACCTCCGATACAAAACCCAAGGTAAAGCTGGCTCCATCGTCAAGCAATATCCGCTCAGCGACGATAACTTCGAGCTGGCCTGGGAAGCTTTACGGTCACGATACGAAAACAAACGTATCCTGGTTGACAACCAAATTAAAATTTTGATGACTTTGCCGACTATTCAATCCGAGAATAGCGAGCAGCTTCAAAGGCTGCAAACATCAATTAACAACTGTCTGTCAGTTCTTAATTCCCAAGACATCCAGACAGACAGTTGGGATCCCATATTGGTGTACATATGCTCATCCAAATTGCCCGAAACCACACTGTCACTTTGGGAACAATCTCTCTCTTCTCAAAGAGATTTACCCTCATGGCCACAAATGGACGATTTTCTTACTTCAAGATACGAAGTAGTCGAAAGACTTAACCGGCTTCATCCAAGCCAAAATAAACAAAAACCAGTCGCTCATCAAAATGCTGCGCAAAACAGGTCCTTTAACAGGACTCAAACCTTTGTGGCAGAACCTAAGAGGGAACCAACTTGCTCTTACTGCAAGTCCCCTCATCCCATTAGAGTCTGCCCATAATTTAAGCGAATTTCGGTACCAAACCGAGTACAATTCGCAAACCAAATCAAGCTGTGCAAAAACTGCCTTGGTAATACCCATAGCACTAATGAGTGTCCGAGCAAGTGGTCATGTACACATTGCCAACAACGGCATCACTCCCTGCTGCACATGAATCCCAAACCACAATCTCGACACTCCAGTGCGCGAGCGAATGAAACCGCCGCACAACACACTACTGACCAGTCGACACCTCCCGCTCGACAAGCGCAGTCAAGCTCCGATTCCAGCGAGCAACCGTGCTGTTCCAAACAAGCACAAATACAATCATTGCATACCGACAATGATAGCAAAATTCTCCTTCCAACTGCCATGGTCGCAGTTGAACACGAAGGGGAATTGTTTCAACTTAGAGCCTTGACTGATCAAGGCTCACAAAGAACTTTCATTTCCTCGAAAGTTCAAAAACGATTGAAACTACCATTCGAACATTTCAAGTTCGAAATTTCCGGCATGGGTGGGCATGTAGTACAAAGCTCCTCAAAGCTTTGTCCACTCACATTGGTTGCATCCAAAATCATGCAACGGATAAACACACAGGCTATCGTGTTACCTCAGCTCACGAGGCACATGCCTACGTTCACCATTAGCCGTGAAAACTGGCAGCGATTCTAGGTCCGTGAACTTGCTGACCCAAGCTGTCACTTACCAGCTCAAACTGATATGGTAATCGGCAGTGATATACTTCCACAAATCCTGCTGGAAGGTATAAAAACGATTTGCGACACTATACTTGCGCAAAAAACAATATTTGGCTGGATTCTCAGTGGTCCAATAACCGAAAATGTGGTGTCATTCTCGACACAAGTAGAAGAGTGCTCGAATACAACTCTGAGCTCTCAGCTTAGAAAGTTTTGGGAAGAGGAGGAGATTCCACAACCTCCACAAATTTCCCCTGAAGATCAGGCATGTGAGCATATATATGCAACAACAACGACTCGTGCCCCAAACGGTCGATACATTGTGCAACTTCCATTCAAGGAAGAATTTCCAAAAAAGCTGTCTCTGGGCCACTCTCGGTCTGCTGCACTTCAGCAGTTTTTCAGTATGGAGCGATCGCTTCAGAAAAAAGGAGACTTAGCCACAATGTACAATAATGTGTTGCAAGAGTATCTCGACCTCGGTCATATGGAGCACACGAAGCCATGCGAGATAATTTCCAATGGCAAATACTTCTCTTTCTACTTGCCACATATGCGGTCGTCAAACCAGATAAGGTGACCACCAAAGTTCGCGTGGTATTCAACGCCTCAAAAACATCTGGTTCAGGAAAATCCCTGAATGACGTGTTGCACACTGGTCCCACACTCCAGCCAGATCTCATGCTGCTCATTCTGCAGTGGCGAATGCACAGATTCGTGTTCAATGGCGACATTGAAAAAATGTATCGTCAAATACTCATTCATGAGGACGATAAAGATTTTCAGCGAATCTTATTTCGCACGTCGGCTGACTCTCCTGTCACCGATTACAATCTTAAAACCGTAACGTTCGGAGTTAATTGTGCACCATACCTCGCTATCCGTACCCTGCATCAATTAGCAGATGATACGATAGCGACATTTCCCTTGGCTGCCACAATACTTAAAACCGAAACGTATGTGGATGACATCCTATCCGGAAGTCATGATATTGACAACGCCACTGAATCACTTTTTCAAGTGATCAAAGCGCTTAAGTCAGCTGGTTTCATACTCAAGAAACTAACGGCCAATCATCCGGCCATTTTAGAAAAAATTTCCAAAGGAGGATCTTCTCGACTCCAACTTTTTGAAATTTGAGAGCGCTTCCACAACCAAAACT
>NW_023470257.1:0-5006 GCF_013731165.1 Rhagoletis pomonella | reverse complement strand
CTGCTGTGGAAATGAGCTGGGGCGACTCCACTGGAGGAGTCATGCTCTAGCTGCCGTAGGCTGCTGTGCAATGAGCAGGGATTTATTTGAGGATGCATTCATGCAGAGCCCCAGTGTGGCTTGTAAGTCGGAGCTTACTACCATACCAAAAAGTACTCCGGGAGTGGAGTGGGAGCGATGCTCAAAGCACCGCGTGATAGCCAAGCTAGTTAAGCGTTGACCATCGTGATGAGCCAAGCTGGTTTAGCGTTGACCATCGTGATGAGCCAAGCTGGTTTAGCGTTGACCATCGTGATGAGCCAAGCTGGTTTAGCGTTGACCAAAAATAAACCAATCGTTTCTGTTGAAACAATTCAGTTTCTTAACATTTAGGTAATTATCAAAATAATTCTATTCTTGTTTTTAACGAAAAGAAACGAAATTATTTTGATAAGTTATTTTTGCGCATCAACAAAACGAAATCGATTCATATAGTTTGTTGAGCATCTCGCAGTAATGATTTATATTCGTATGATAAAGTGGACTGTATTATGTTGCGAATTGTGGTTGTGGAATAAGTTAGGCTTTTACGAAATGGAGTCGTTACTTGGTTGCGATTCGCTGTGTTGTTGATCACAGGGGGGTAGTAGAACCAGCTTGACTACAGGTCTAGTAACCTGTCCTCTTTCAGTCATGAGGTCCACTACTCTTGCCCTGTTGTCTGCACCTAGATGGACGTTAACTACCCTTCCGAGTCTCCATTCGTTTGGCGGCAGGTTATCTTCTCTGATGATCACGAGGTCTCCAATTTTCATATTGGCTTGCGGATATCTCCATTTGTTGCGTTTCTGCAATTCCGTGAGATATTCACTTTTCCACCGTTTGCAAAACGTGTGGTGTAGAGCCTTGAGCCTCTGCCATCGATTTACAATCGAGGCACGATTTTCATCAGCGTCTATTTCTGGTGGAGCTAGTATGTGTCCACCGATTAAGAAGTGGCCTGGAGTCAGTGGCTCCAGGTCTCCTGGTTGATTTGATGAGGGACTCAGGGGTCGAGAGTTGAGACAGGATTCAACTCTGCATAATAGGGTTGTAAATTCCTCAAACGTGTATTTGTGTTGGGAAGCAATTTTCGTAAAGTGGCTTTTAAAACTTTTAACTCCCGCTTCCCACAGTCCGCCCATGTGGGGAGCTGAAGCGGGAATGAAGTGCCACGAAAGCATTTGGTGAGCGTATTTCGCCAAAGTGTTATCGCGGGCGTCTTTTAAAAAAGGCTTTTGTTTCGGCTCTCAGAGCTCTAGAAGCTCCCACAAAATTGGTGCCGTTGTCGGAATAGATATTTTTTGGACAGCCTCGTCGTGCGATGAACCTGGCAAATGCTGCTAAAAACGACTGAGTGCTCAAGTCCGAAGTGGCTTCCAAATGGATTGCCTTTGTTGCGAAGCATACAAATAGGCAGACATATCCTTTTGACATGCGACAACCTCGGCCACTATAACTTTTAATGTCAAATGGCCCTGCGAAGTCGACTCCCGCATTTGTAAACGCTCGCGAAAATGTCGTTCTTTCCTTGGGAAGAATTCCCATTAACTGAGTTTGCGCGCGTTTGCGATAAATCGTGCAAGCCTTACAGTTATGAATTGTGGACCTAATCAAGTTTTTGACCCTAGGTATCCAGTACTGTGTTCGGATCAAGCGCAGCATGAGCTGATTCTCACCATGCAGGGAAACTTTGTGAATAAACTGAACTATGAGACGGGACAAGGTGCAATTATAAGGCAGGATGATTGGGTGACGCTCGTTGTAGGCGAGATCACGAGATGCTCCCAGCCGTCCACCTGTTCTCATTATACCGTCTTTGTCGATGAATGGGGTAAGGGGCAATACTTCACTTTTAGAACCTACTGATTTTCCTGACACTAATGCTGAATATTCCTCACCATAATGCTGCTTCTGGCAAACTAGTACTAAGCGTTGGGTCGTTGCTTTAATTTCATCAGCTGAAATTAAACAAGATTTCGCTTGAAATGAAGCTTTGGTATTTGGACGGGTTCTTTGGGAGAATCTCATTACGTATGATAGCACTCTCAAAGCTCTTGGAAATTCAGAAAACCTATCAAGAATATCAGTCTTACTATCCATTGTTGTTATATGAACTTGTACCCTTTTTTCTTCAACGGTTGTGTTATAGTCCTTTCCTTGAGTGGGCCATTTTGAGTGGTCTTCTTGAAGCCAAGAAGGGCCCTCCCACCACAGGGAATTGTTTATTAATTCTTGCGCCGTAAGTCCTCTGCTGGCTAAATCTGAGGGGTTTGACGTTGAGTCCACATGACGCCAGTTTTCTCCTCCCACCTTCTCAATTATTTTGGTCGCTCGATGGGCTACAAATGTCGACCATGAGCATGGAGGCTTGCGTATCCAGGCAAGCACGATGGTGGAATCCGTCCACATCTGAGTTGTACGATGGGCTAAGTTCAGATTATCCGAAATCGATTCCAGGGTTTCTGCCAACAGGACCGCTCCACAGAGTTCTAGGCGTGGTAAGGAAATTGTTTTAACTGGTGCTACCCTAGTTTTTGATAGTAGCAGGTTGATGAACACTTTGCTGCTTATTTCGACACGCAAGTAAATAGATGCTGCGTAAGCCTTCTCTGAGGCGTCGCAAAATCCGTGAATTTCGATCTCGGCCACAGGGGAAAAGTGTACCCAACGTGGAATACGAATTCTTTCGATACTGTCGTAGCTTTCCCTAAAATTTTTCCAGCGGTCTAGAGTCGTAGGTGACACGATTTCGTCCCACCCTGTTCCTTCCAACCAGATATTCTGCATCAAAATTTTCGCAGTAATTACCACTGGTGCAAGCCATCCTAGAGGGTCGAATAATTTGGCAATAGCCGATAGTATTTGCCTTTTAGAATAGCTAACCTGTTCCTCTATTGGCTTGGCTGTAAAGTAAAAATTGTCAGAGTGGGCATTCCACCTGATACCCAAAGCTTTGACTGTGCTAGTGTCTTCAAAGTCCAAGAAGTCTTCTTTCAGTAGATGGGATTTTGGTATTCCCTCTAATATTTCATTGCAATTGGACGTCCATTTCCTCAAGGGGAACCCAGCAGACTGCAATGCACTTGTTATTTCGGTTTTCGCCTTGATAGCAGCTTCGATGGAGTGACCGCCAGCTAAAACATCGTCAACATACATGTAATTTCTTAATATGTCCGACGCCATGGGGTGTGACTGTTCTACATCGTCAGCTAATTGGAGCAGGGTTCTAATCGCGAGGTAAGGGGCGCAATTGACCCCGAAAGTCACCGTATTAAGTTCAAAAAGACTAATTGGTTCTGTTGGGCTTGTGCGGAAAACTATTCGTTGATACTTGCTATCGGTAGGATTAAGTAAAATCTGGCGATACATCTTTTCGATGTCGCTATTAAAAACATATTTATAAAATCTCCACCGAAGTATTAAGATGGTGAGGTCATTTTGCAGTACTGGACCAGGATGAAGCACATCATTGAGACTCACCCCATTAGCTGTCGGACACGATGCATTGAACACCACCCGTACTTTGGTGGTGGTGCTTTCTTCCTTCCGGACGGCATGATGAGGTAAAAAATAATTTTCACACTCATCAGCTTGAATATGGCTGGAAATTCGCGTCATATGCCCTAAAGTTTCGTACTCGGACAGTACCCTATTATACTCCGTTTGTAGGAGTGGGTCCTTTGCTAGACGCGTTTCATTGCGAAAAAATTGAGAGCAAGCGCTCTTGAGAGAGGGTCCTAACCGCACGCTCCCTGGAAAATCCATTTTGAATGGCAACGATACTGTATATTTTCCATCTTTGTTCCTTTTAGTTGTGCGTTTGTACAGGTCCTCGCAGTAAACTTCCTCTCTGGTGTATGTATGGTTCTTTGGGATGTCCTCTAATTCCCAAAAAGACGCTAATTGTTTGTCTAGAGTGACTTCGTTGAAGAATGAAACGCATTTATTCGTTGGCCCTGTTGCCTCAGTTTGACCGGTTAGTATCCAGCCGAATACAGTCTCTTGCGCAAGCAGGGTACCTAAAACATTCTTCTGTATGCCACTCAATATTATTTGGGCGTAAATATCGCCGCCTAGTACAAGATCAACTTGCTCATTTATGAAGAATCTCTTGTCAGCTAATACTAAATCCGGAAACGCTTGCTTTGTCATAGCATTGATCTGGCAAGTCGGCAGATTTCCTGTAAGCTGTGGTAGAACCAGGACAGTGGTATCTATTTTTATTAAAGGGTCAATCGGTGACCGCAACTGTATTAAACACGCTTCTTTGACTTGGGCTGAAACGGTGTTGTTGATGCCTGACACCTGAGCATTCAAACTTTTGGATGGTAGGTTAATTCGGCGTTTAAGTCTTTCTGATATGAATGAACATTCCGAACCGGAGTCTATTAGTGCACGGGCTGAAAAATTAGTATTATTGAAGAAGATATTGACACGTGCCGTTCCTAATAGGACTCCCTTGTTCGTGTTGGCAAAACAGGACTTAACGTTATTAACCGGACTCCTATTTCCTTTTTCAGAGTTGCGTCTGGCCTGGGCTTGCGCAGAAGTTGATGGCGTGTCATCTGAAAAATTTGGTTGTTGCCTTTGGTTCATGGCTGCTTTTGGCTGAGCTGCTTGATTATGCAGGAGCGTGTGGTGCCTTTGGTGACAGGTGCTGCAGTTGAATGAGCACGTACACCTTGACACAGTATGTCCAAAAGATAAGCAGTTCAAGCAGCCACGATTCTCCTTAATGAAGGCTATTCTGTTTGACACCGTGAGTTCGAGAAATTTGTGGCATTTCGATAATTTGTGGTTACTGCTTTTGCAGAATACACACATGGTTTTGGCTACAGAAGCTTGAAATGCGCCAAGTCTTTTTTGCGGTGTCTCATTTGTATGCCTACTATTGTGGGGCTTTGGGATTTTGGTATGTTTAATACCTGTTATGCCCGTGACGGTTTCAAGAGTTTGGAATCGGTTGGACAGAAATTTGTCCATAT
>NW_023470256.1:0-5007 GCF_013731165.1 Rhagoletis pomonella | reverse complement strand
GTTTCAGAAAAAACTTTAGAATGTAAATTGAGAAATATTTTAGAAAAGTGTGTTTTTATTCATTTGAATTGATTAAATAAGAAATTAAAAATGCATGCCAAGTCTTGCATTTCCAATAATAACGATAAATGTGTATGTTCCAGGCAATAATTTAAAATATTTGTGAAACTTATCGTTTTGCGCTAAAATACAACAATGTGTGAAAAATTCGTTTCTGTTTTGAATACCATATTCGTGCCTGTCGGTGGAAACAATAGGTAAATTTGCATTCATGTTTAAGAAAACTTATAAATTAAAATGTATTTCTTTCCAGAGCGACATACGGACAAGTAAGGTGATAAATTTGTATGATGAATATCGCGGCAAACCTTTTGCATCAAAATTTCTATTCTAATTTGCATTTGATGCTTTGGAACGTATTTTTTTAAGACAATTTTTTTATAAATCTTGAGACTGTTGATTTATTTTAGAAATAAAAAAGCTAGTTTATATTAAAAAATATATTTAAACTAGAAGTATGTAAACTACTTTTATTACGAATTGAAACGATTTTAATGAATATGGTTACCATTAATAGTAGTATGACAGTTAGAACATAATGCATATTTGACAAGAAAGATAGAATACAAGATTTCGCCGTCCTGGCGACGATGACATATCTGAAAGAAAATGTGAGAACAGCAAATTTTCTTAATAATGAATTTTTCGATAGGGAACGTGTATGATTTAAAATAACTTTTAACAAGGAAAATACGAAAGAGGTGATTTTTGCGGAATAGGTATTAGTGAATTGCAGTGCATTTAAAGTTTCTGAGGTTTCGTTTACTTTTAGATCAGAATTGTCAAAATTGTGGAATTCAAAGTAGCAGTACAATAATCAAAAAAAAGAAGATTGAGCCCTGAATGTTCTGGTATCTTTTTATACCCGAGCGCACTTGTGCACAAGGGTATTATAACTTTATTCACATAACGGTTGTTTGTAACAGGCAAAACGAATCGAGATAGATATAGACAAATGTATACATAAATGATCAGAATGAAAAGAGAAATCGATTAAGCGGTGACTGTCTGTCCGTCCGTCCGTCCGTCCATCTGTGCACACGATAACTCGAGTAAAAATTGAGATATCTTAACGAAGCTTGGTATGTGCACTTCTTTCGGGCGTAGGACGAAACTGCGAATATTTTAGTAACTACTGAAGATTATCCACCAATTTCTTCCAAACTTGGCACAGTTGTTAGTTTTACTACAGCATACCAAATGGCCAAAAATTTTAAAATCGGACAATAACCACGCCTACCTCCCATATAACGGTAATTTGGAGAAGTACGAAATCTTCGATAAATCAGTAAATATCAAAGCTTAATTACTCAAAATTTATGCTTGCAACAATTCTTTACCAAGAAATACGTTTATGATAAAATTTTGGAACATGGGCATGGCACCGCCCACTTATGGTCACATATATGTGTCTCGGTAACCGTTCTACCAATTTGTACCAAACTCGGTATGATTATTGTGCTTGCCACATAGAAGCAAAACGTTGAAAATTATTGGAATCAGATTAAAATTACGACCACTTTTCATATAACGGCAAATTTCAGAAATACTTGAAACCCCAATATTTCGAAATTTAAGGACGCTAATTTACTCAAAATTGATACACACCGGCTTACCATGTAGCGGTAGCTTTCGGATAGGTGAAAATCATATACTTAGTACCTTCGCCGGGTATTTAATGTTCGGCTCCGCCTGAACTTAGACTTACTTACTTGTTTGGTTTCGGTTTGACAGCCAGCTGCTGTTATGATGTGGAGATTTACCACAATGAAGAAAAATATAACAATTAAGTGAAAAAATTTGATTTTTACAAATTTAGTTAGCAGTAGCGCATGTCAAGGACGATATTTCGGAAAAATCGTTTATTAACCACTATTTTTCCTTCCTGTCTGCTTTGGTTTTGGCAAAAATGTTGATTAGTTCCTGCC
The DNA here is from genome assembly GCF_013731165.1 of Rhagoletis pomonella. NCBI lineage: Eukaryota > Metazoa > Arthropoda > Insecta > Diptera > Tephritidae > Rhagoletis > Rhagoletis pomonella. The sequence continues at coordinate 3,019 of NW_023470256.1, read as the reverse complement.
GGCGATCAAGTCATTTCAACCACAAAATAGTAATATTTGCAAGAACCATTCACTAAAATTGTAACTAACTTTTTATTATTTATTATTTTCTTTTTGATATTCAGCAATAGCAAGATGGAACAAAATTATAAACCAAAATTAGTAATATTTTTATGAATGTAGTTATAAAAGTTCACAGAGGAAACGCCGGACAGCAATGTATTGGCAACGACATAAAATGTATGGCAATTTAGATGTCAACAGAATAATAACTACGCGAAGGAGGAAATCTTTTCATTTAGAACAAAAAAAGCTTTAAATGCCGTTGTAAAACGGTCAACACATTTCTTATCAAATATTTTGATTTTTACCATGATAAAAACATTACAAGGTAAAATCATTGAGAGACAGTCTGACGTTTGCCAGCAATATAATTTTAAAATTCGAACTCAAGCTCACACACACATTCTCATTTTTAATCTCTAACAACAATTGTGAACAATTTAATTTTTTTATTTTCAATTTTATATGATTTTAAAATGTTTGCAAACGTCAGAAAAAAATCATTGCCCACGCATTGAGAGAATAGTTTTACTTTCTAATGTTTTTATCATGATTTTTACTGGGTGTAATTGAAACTCAGTCAAATGAGTATTAAGGAAAAGCAACACAACAACTCTTTTTGTTGCACGAAACCCTTGAACACGTGTCTGTCATCTGTTCTGTTTCGACATTTCGCTATTTTGCATTTCTTTCATTTTGACGTCATTCGCATTGTCAGATTTTTGAAATTCGTTTTGGTCGACATTCTGCTACTTCATAATTCCTTCATTCTCATGTCATTAATCTTTATTTCTTACCTTCCATTGCCGTCCGCATCTTCGAACGTACCTGTCAAACACTGCCGCCATCATGCTTTTAAGTTTGGCAGGCACGTCCGCTGTTAGAAAGAGAATCGACAAAAAGGGGCATTTGATTCCATACTTGTAAGTATATATGATGCTTTAGATCTAGGTGTGCAATATATAAATTTTGTCAGTGACAGGAAAAAATAAATTGTGATTTCAAAAATATTTTTGAAAACATATGTACAACGTGGCGACGAATAACTGTTACCCTGGTTTTTTTTTGAGAAATAAAAGGGTCCTTTATAGATTTTCCGAAAAAAGTATTCTATTGTTAATTTTCCATAGATTTTACTTTAGTTGTATTAAAATTAATTCTCTTACCATCGACCCTTGGTTTATCTCTTAAAAAAAAATACCCCGGGCGAAAACAAACAACAACAAGCAACATGTAAAATTTGCTATTGATAGAGAGAGAGAAGCCCACGTAACCGTCGCACGTACACTGTGGTAAGTTTTCATTTACATGGCGCTCTCACAAGTTTGATCGTGTCAGCTGACACGTTAACGTACGTGAGTGTGGCTGACACAATCAAACTTATGAGAGTGTCATGTAAATGAAAACTCACCACCGTGTAAGTGCGACGGTTACGCGTGCTTCTCTCTCTCTATCAACAGTAACTTTTATATTGCTACGTCAAACAGACACGGTATACGTACACGTCGGTGAGTGTGGGCACCTTTATTTTTGCGGCTTGAGGATGACTGATTTTTCAAACATTTTTCAATTGCAAACTTAAAGGACCACGGAAGTAAAATTTTAAAGGCATTACATATTTGTTAACAGATCCTGTCGAAAGTGTGACCAACGACAAAAAGAAACACCAACTTATGACAATCTACCACAACGACCAAATAAGTGGAGGGCATTGCGGACTTAAAGACTGTATGCAAACATTCTTACTAAATACTTCTAGAAAAACATGACCCGTGATATATCAAAATTCGTAAAAAGTTGTGAGAAATGTTTACTGAACAAAGTTAAACCTAAAAACAGAGAAAACCTTGTTTTAACTACAAAACCTAGTAAACCTTTTGAAGAAGTAATTATTGTCACAATAGGTCCTTTGCCAGAAACACGATATGGTAACAAATTCGCTCGCTGTCACTATAATCTGCGATCTCATAAAATATTTAGTACCTATCGTGATACCAGACAAAAGTGCCAAAACTGTGGCTTCAGCTATTTTTGAAAGCTACATATTAATATACGGCACAATGAATTCTATTAGGACCGCCTTAGGAACTGAATGTAAAAATGAAATATATTCAGAATTTACAAAACTTTTAAATATAAACCACAACTTTTCAACAGCACACCATCACGTACCCGTGGGAATGATTGAACGGACCCATAGAGTTTTAAACAAATATTTACGCGCATATTTGAGCGACCAATTACTCCTTGATAACCATTTGCTGCTGTCGATCTAATTTTCGACAAAAAAAACTAAACACTTAACCGCACGAATCGCGAAGCGAAAAATAGACCGGATATATAACGTTGGAAACTATGCGAAAGAGGTTAAATACCGTATGCAAAAATCACATGCAATAGCCAAAGAATTAATTAATAAACATAAAGTCCGTAACAAAGATTTATACGATAGACACACTTGTACAGTACAAATTAATTAACACGATCTAGTTCTAATACAAAAAGAACCCAGAGTCAAACACGAAAGCATATATCGAGGGCAACACGTAGACGGTGCAAATGTTACGGTTTTCGACAAAACCAAAAATAAATTAAAAACGGTTCACAAAAACCTCATTCAAAAAATCAGCCAGTCAGGTATAAAGTAGTAATGTTCCACAGGTACATAAAACTAGTGAAAAAACGAGTGCTGAATTCAATTCGAGATACGCATCTAAATCAGTCGGTCGTGCCAAATTTGTAAAACTAGAGAAACTAATGTTAACTAAAAATAGAACTTTGCCCTGGATTCTAAAAAACGTTTTTCCTTTAATCGAAAGTAGTTTTCGCGCGTGTTAAAGGACAAGGCCTCTAATTCTAGCCAGAAATTTTAAATTGTTATTGAGCGCTACAACACCAGTGGGAGCACCCCGAAGTAATACCTCCATACAGCAGCACGTAGACCAGCTCAGCTACCGGTGTTGATATAACAGCACGA
>NW_023470255.1:0-5007 GCF_013731165.1 Rhagoletis pomonella | reverse complement strand
CTCCTTACAGAACTTAACAGGCATGAACAACATTTTTTTTGTTTATGCCTGTTAAGTTCTGTAAGGAGAAGATACACATACTCGAGCCAAATAAAGAAAAAAATTTGAAGTAAAATAGTAATAGTCCAGTCCCGTCCAGTCAGGTGGAGTCATCCCTTCCCCTGCGTGACTCATACGCAGCCATGTGCGTTGCGCCGACTCTCACCATTGTTGCAACGCCCCCTTAGCCTGACGCAAGGTATGTGTTAGTCCATAAGTCTAAAGTATGTCCACTCAGTCAGTCAATGCCCTCACTTCCCCTCATAGCCCCGAGCATAACACCCACACCAAATATTAAGAAGTCACCACCACATCATGAATAAACAATCACTCAGCTATTGAACAAAATAGTTAGATTTACCTTCATTAATCTTCCTTTTATTCCTTCAACAATTCACTTACAAATATTCTTTCCTATTCTAGCCTTACAACACTACCTTTAAAATAATTAATCCAGAAAAAAACAACACTTCTTATCAGCCTAAAATAAATCAAATCAATTCAATATCAAAAAAAAAAAGAAAAAAAGAGAGCTTCAATACTGAATTTATGATAGTACATTCAGTGTGCATAAATCTACATGAACTAAAAAACTATTTCAGAAATAAACAAAAGGAAGTTCATCCGCTTTTCCTAATAATTTTGAACCTAGTTAATTAACACAAGGTAATAATTAATTCGGTTCAACTAAATGTCATTCAGAATTCAATTATACAATTTTTTACTTTGTTATGAATACCCTTTTCTTTGTTATTGTCACTACTTGGGTAGATATGTGCATAACGGTGTATACACGTAGGTTGCTTTGAATAACCAAACGCGAACGATTAGTATGTGCTACGAAAATCGTGAGAAAAACAAACGAAACCTGGGCTCGAATCGTCACATACGATATCGTACTACTCGTCACGTAAAAAGACATTTTTCGGATTAAGACATACGTGAACGTTCTCTTTGTCACATTCAACTTTACTGCCTGTCGTATCATATCATATTAAAGAAAGGTCTTTGCTACAATCAGACAGCATGGCTTACTGGTGTCAAGTAAATCTTATGCCTCTAAATCTTAAGAAATGTAGAGTAATGAGCTTCTCGCGAAGAGCTGTTCATCCCACTTCTTATACAATAGGCAACCATAACCTGGAACAGGTATACAATTTTGTGGACCTTGGTATCACAATGGATCCTAAGCTTAATTTTAATCTTCATATTAATGTGACAGTCAACAAGGCCAAAGGTGTACTTGCATTTGCGAAACGATGGTCAAAAGAATTTTGTGACCCTTATATCACTAAAACCCTGTTTACAACATTAGTTAGGCCAATTCTGGAACACGGTTCGGTGGTTTGGAATCCAAGGTATCAAATTTACTCAGAAAAGATAGAATCAATTCAAAAACAATTCCTACTTTTTGCTTTAAGAAATTTCCGTTGGGATTCTCAGTATAATCTTCCACCTTATACGAGCCGATTAAAGCTTATTAATCTTCCTACACTTTCCAGCCGCAGGCAAATGCTTGGTACAATTTTTATAGTTAAATTACTAACAGGCTCAATTTCAAGTCCGCTTCTTCTTGGCGAAGTTACCCTTAATGTTCCCTCCCGGGTATCAAGACACTTTTGCCCCCTATTTCTGAAAGCTTGTAAAACTAATTTTGAATTGCACGACCCACTCCGTTGCTTATGCCAGGATTTTAACTCTCATTCCAGCACGTTTGATATATCAGATTCGCTTTTCAGCATTAAGAAATCGATACTGTCCTCTCTCAATAAATGAATAATTAAAATCTTACTAATATTATAAATGTGAAAGTTTGTATGTTTGGATGTTTGGGAAATCATCACGCAGAAACGACTGAACGGATTTACATGAAATTTGGTACGCAGATAGCTTATGGGCCAGATTGGTTAATAGGCTATTTTTTTAAGAGTTTCCGCCTTAAAAAAAGTTTAATTTATTTAATATGCGGGAACGACTGAATGGATTTGCATGAAAATTTGCACACAGGTAGCTTATGACCTAGATTGGAAAATATGCTACTTTTCTTAAGAGTTGCCAGCTGTTAAAAAAGTTTCATTAAATTAATAGGCGGAAACGACTGAATGGATTTGCATGAAATTTTGCAAGCGGGGAGCTTATGACCTACAGTGGAAAATAGGCGAATTTTTTGGAAGAGTTGCCACCTATTAAAAAAGTTGTATTAAATTAATACGCGGAAACGATTAAACGGATTTGCATGAAATTTTGCTTATGCTTAGCTTATACCTAGGTTAGAAAGTTAAGAGTTGCCACCCGTTAGAAATGTTTAATTTAATTAATACGCGGAAATGAGTGAACTGATTTGCATGGAAGTTTTCACACAGATAGCTTATGAGCTAGGTTGAAAAATAGGCTGCTATTTTTAAGAGTTACCACCTGCTAAAAAAGTTTAATTAAATTAATACGCGGAAAAGTCTGAACGGATTTGCATGAAATTTGGCAAGCAGATAGCTTATGACCTGAAGTGGAAAATAGGCTAATTTTTTGGAAGAGTTGCCACCTGCTAAAAAAGTTTTAATTAAATTAATACGCGGAAACGACTGAACAGATTTGCATGACATTTCGCACAGAGATAGCTTATGACCTATGTTGGAAAATAGGCTACTATTTTAAGAGTTATCACGTATTAGGAAAGTTTAATTAAATTAATATGCGTAAATGACTGAACTGATTTGCATGAAATGTTGCACACAGATAGCTTATGACCTAGACTGGAAAATAGGCTACTTTTTTAAGAATTGCCACATGTTTGAAAATGAAATTTAGTTCAAAGATGGTTTATGACCTGGATTGAAAAATAGGCTACTTCCTTAACCGGTTTTCCGATCAGAACGAAATTTAGTACACTTACTACGGATTTCGGACTGAAAGTAAGTCCGATAACTCAAGGCCCCTCCCATACAAATTGGAATTTTCATATTACATACATATCTCTGGAAGTATTTGTGGGAGAGAACTGAAACTTGGTATAGTGATATGTATGTGAAATCAATGATGGCATTAATCGATTGAGGTTTTAATCAGTTAGTTAATTCAATTAATTCAATCTGATTACAGTTAATCATGATTAATTTTAATCTGACTAAACAGTTAATCGTAACCGCGATTAAAAAATTAATTTTTAATCGTTAACTCTTAATTTGATCAAGTAGGTTTGGTGATTAATTAAGTTATGCTGGAATTTCCCTGTGCACACAAAGCAAGTTAATCCGGTATGGCTAAGTCGGGCCTCCTCATCAATCTAAGCAATTTGGTGTGCATTTTCATTAAGATATACATATAAAACAAACGTTTTACAAACTAGGTTGGTAAAAGTTCCCAGTTTATGTATAACTAACAACAATAATTATAATTTTTTTATATTATGTGCTTTTTATAAGCGTAAAACACAAAATAATTACTATAACTGGTGTTTGGTCTCAAACTCGGACAAACTAGACAAATTAATCATTACTTTTAATCGTCAAACGCGATTAACATTTTAATCGTTAATTTTTAATCGTTAATCAGATTAACAGTTTGCCAACACTGTGTGAAATCATGTTCATATTGACGGAGAAAAATGGACGTTTTTGGAAAAGAGGCGTAGCACCTCACATACTGACTGAAAGTTTCATATTGCATATCTCTTCAAATGTTTGGGGTAAAGCACTCAAGCTTGGTATGGAAATACATATGTATGTATGTATGTGAAACTAATACTATACTCATGGAGAAAAATGAGAGTTACACTGTGGAACAAATTCAGGTTAGCAAAAGTTAGGTCGATTCTGAGAGTGAGGGGTGAAAATAGAGGCTAAATTAGAAGACCCGTATCGCGGCGTTTGTTAATGTTAGTTCAATTTTTTTTTAATCGACCTTCGAACTTTGCAGTCAAATGCCGGTTTTCAGCGTATTGTTTATATGGGTTTTTGGCTATAACTCGTCGACTAATTGATATTTTTACAATCTGTTAAAGCCAAATTATTGCTAGAGCCCTGTGCAATAATTAAAATTAAAAAAAAATTTATTTAGAAAATGTTTGTAGTGCTTATGAAGCAAAATGTTGTAATTTTTTTTTCATTCTTTTTGACATATTTTCCACAAAACTAAGTCTTTTTTGCTTTCTGTTTGATCTATAATATGCTTCCCAGGTTCTTCAATAAATTTCATTCGAAAAGAAAATAATCATAATACAAAACTTGCGTTTTCCAGCTTAATATTAATTTACTTCTCATTTCTTATGTACCAATTTTTTCAGTGTTGGTTTTGAAGAGACATTGAAAAAGAAATTATAAAAATACTAGATTGCTCTCCCCCGCTTCGCTGAGTGTATGAAATTTTTGCGTGATACACTGAGTAGAATTCATTTCAAGAAAACTCAATTCAAAAACAGGAGGTTTAAAATTTGTTTAACCATCTTCAAAATATTTTAAAACTAAAACTTTCTTAAACTTCTCTATTTGTCATACTTTTTCAACTCAATTGAGATTTTAAACAGATGGAAAACCTTTACATGTAGTTTTGAAATTAAGCCCTTTTAAAATGCAGCATGAATGCAGCGCATAGTTTCTTCGACCAGCTTAGTACAAGACTCCCTGTTGTGGATCTTTCCCGTTTTGGGGGAAATACTTTGGGAATCTGATAGGAGTGACGTATCGAACTTGCGAACATCGTGTTTGCCCTCGCGTTATGTCAGTGACTTGGAAGGTGATGTAGTTGTGGTCGCTACCACTCAGGTCTTCCATCACTCTCCATCCGTCAGCCCTTCGAAGAAGGCTTTCTGATACCAGGGTTATGTCAGGGATAGAGTATCCAAAACCCGGCCTTCAATATGTAGGGGTCGTTCCGGTGTTGAGGATGGTCAGGCCAATGCGGGCTGCCATTTCAAGGACCAGTCTTCCCCTGGTGTTTGTGTGGGGCATACCCCATTCCACGCCTCTTGCGTTG
>NW_023470254.1:0-5007 GCF_013731165.1 Rhagoletis pomonella | reverse complement strand
TTTTTGAATTTTCCATTCTCTCAAAGCAGTTATGAATTCACACATCAACATATTCATAGCAAGATTGAAAAAACCAGTTCCCAATCAAAAAAAGGTTTAACACTGAATGAGTATTGAAAAGGCTGCAATCTTTTATGTGTGTGCATTCTTTAACTCAGTACCAATCATTAGTTCAAAGACACCCTGGTAAATAACTTTTTGATAAAAAGGAAGATTTTTGACAATTGCTCAATTGTAAAAATTCAAACCGGCGTTACCCAATTTAAGTTTTTTGTTAGAGGGGATTTTATATCATATGTTTGGGATTATATATAAAGCAGTTGTATTAACATTTACGTTTTAAATATAATTCATGTTTTATCTTGAAAATGTTTAAAATTTACATTAAATTAGATAACTACTTCGCATGAGCTTTACATTTAGGTTGATACAATTTTATTGAAATTATTTTAAAAATCTTAGTGTCTTTAATAAAAAAAATAGCTCATCATAAAAATTGTATCGCCGTTCGGCGTCGGCGTAAGTTTGTAGGTCCCTCCCATTTGTGTGACAGCAAAGGCGCACGCTACGAATCGGAGGAGAAGCTCGGCCAAAACTTAGCAAAAGTGTCAAGGCCAAAATATGATTATTATAAATAAATTTAGTTTCAAACAGGTCGCTACCCTCTTCAAACAACTCAAAAGTATTCCCAATATTATTTAGTTGTGAACCCGCATGAGTCCGAAATTACCAATTTTTACCAGAATTTCCAGATTTTACCGGAAATCGTACTTGGTTTTCTGGCAACTGAGAGGACAAATAAGAGAGTAAGTAAGGTCATCTCTTTGTCAGAAGCTACCTGGTGGAAAATTCTGGTAAATCTGGCAAAAGATCCGATGTAGTGTGTTTGACAACCAAATTGTAAACAAAAGAGAAGTGCACTCTGCTAATGCATGTTGAAAAGTAAATAATTCCTTGCTTGAGTGGATGCTAATGAGTTTTGGTTAAATTACAAAACGCTTAAAAAGGTATTAGCCGTCATTTTACGTTTAAAAACCTTAAAACTTTAACACAGTACCACCCTATACTCTATATGTGATTGACCATTGAACTAAATCGTTGTTTATTTGGGTAAGATTAAAATATATTTTACTATTCAATATTGGAGTTGGTGTGAAAGAAAAATTAATAATTTATTGTTATGTATGCAAATGAGAACTACAATTCTGAGCTTATTGAGCATCTCTTAGTCAAAAACAAAGGCAATTTTGCTTGATCAAGTTTCGAATCTAAGAAGAAAATGTTTTTAACAAACAAAAGGTTAATAATAAAATTTGAAGGATTTAAGATATTGCGTATGGTAGCATGAAACGTCACAATCTTCTTAATTGTCAGGCTGTTGATATGGCTACGAAAAAGTGACAATGGAAACACATAGCTGAAGATTTCATACTTACAGTGGCATAAACTTCAAACCTCTAATATAAATTAGTTAAATTTAGTTATTATTTTTTTTATCAATTTTAAGTTTTCGTTTGGAATAATTTTCATGAACTTATCTATTAGGAGATCTCTTTGGAAAATTACCGTACATCCGATATCTATTGAAATTTTGACATCCTCACTTTTTGGAAAAAGAAGTTCAAGATACAAGTTTATGTGCAAAAAATAAATTAAACAATAAAAGTCTCCTTATTTTTATGGAACTTATAATAGAAAAATTTGTATTTCATTACCCAGACTTTATGAATAGCCTACTCTATAAGTAATAGTAGAAATTCCGAATTAGTAAGTTCAGTCAAGACGTCATTCAAAAGTTTTGAAGAAAATCACTTTTCTCTTTTGTGAAAATTTGGGACTATCTTATGCGAGTATTGTCGACAAAATGTTAGTCTATGAATGACTAAAAATTAACGAATAAATGGTTAATCGCGATTAATGATTAAAATTAATTAAGCGATCGCTGTGGTGTAGTGGTTAGAAGTGCGCACTACCATTCCGCAGGGTGAGCGTCCGAGCCCAGTTCCGGCCAACAAAAAAAAAGAAAATGTTTTTTGTAATAGTGGTCGGCCCCCGGCAAGAGTCGGCGTAAAACTGTAGGTCCCTCCCCTTTGTGCGACAACGCCAAGGCGCATGCCGCAATCGGAGGAGTAGCCCTAACATATGTCGCTGGTCCTCTGCAATAACGGCACAATTCAAAATTTCAGGTTTAGAAAAATACATAATTTGAAAGCTTACAGTATGACTGCATATAATCCGGAATAATTACGTTCCAAGACATATTATTGCTAAATTACGAAACAAAAAATCTTTAATTGGCTCTACTGAAATATATGAAATTTTTAGTTGTGTCGATATGTAAGCGCCTTTCTATTATTATTAGTAATCATCAATACAATTTCAAATTACATAAACCCAGTCACAGCCCTTTTTTGTATTCGACGCTTCCAGAAATCGATTCAGACATGCCTGTTTAACTGGCCGTGCGTGCTCAAAACAAACACATGTTAATTAAGGAGCTATTCAAGTATTATGTAACCACCAGTGGAAAGCGGGGGTCTTGGTTTCCTTATTTTTAATAACAACGGGCAACATTTCTTCAAATAAGTAAAACATTAATTACACACGCACAAATTTTGCCTGCAATTTCGATCACAATTGAACACTGCACTTCACTCTCGTTTCGAATTTTTGAAAGCGTTTTTTAAGCTATTTAGTGGTTTAACACTTCTTGTGGGCACTTGATATTGTAAAAAAAATATGCGCAATTCGATCCCTAACTACATTTTTTTGTAAAGAACGCCCGTTTGCTTTAAATTTGTAAAAATACAATTATTTTTTTATTTTGTTTACGTCTGTCATTTGTTACAAATGAAGAAAAGTCCAAGAGTTGCCAAGTATAAATATCTTTATATCTATTTATTAAAATAATAATTTACAATAATAATTTATTTAATTAATACTTTATTAAAATACAAATTTGAAGTGCAAATACATTTGTAAAACTGTTTATCACAAAATGTTTTTAATTGTTTGCAAGCATACTATAGTTTTCATGCATTTTGAGAATAAATAATCTAATATGTATACATATATATCGTCGTTTAAAGTACAAAACCGCCTATCGTCATTCTTCAAAACCGTGTGACTGACATTGGCTGCCAAAAATTGGATTTGCTCACAAAAACTCTTGGCTCAATTCTTATCCATTCGTCCTGAAATATACTAGCCAGAATACGTTTGCTTTATAAAAAAGATAACCATTTTGAAATATGGGTGACTTTACTCTCTAGAAAATAATTTATGCAATTACGCGGTTTTGCATTTTCTTGATACGCGGTTTTGTACTTTAAACGACGATATGTATAGCATGTACTTACGGCGGCCGCCGTAGCAGAGTGATTAGAATACAAGAATACAAGAATTTATTTAATCATTAGTACAAGTGAGACTTTTGTCTCTTACAGTACATCAACTAATGCATATATATCATAACTCATGTGACAATATCTTAATATTAAGAAAATATAAGTGTTTACAGAAATAGATAGTATAGATTAAAATAAAATAGTTAGATAACTGTTTTTCGTATTTCAAAAAATTCCGACAGAGCCAATTTGAAGAGCAATGCATTGCGTTCATATTTTATAAAATTTGGTAGTGAGTTCCATAGTTTGATAGTACTGACGAAAAACGTTCTTGATGATGAGAGATATTTATAGCGTGGAACGATAAGGTTACATGTTCTGTTAGACTGCGCAAAACATAGATTTCGGAAAAGGTATTCTGGCTGCTTTTCATTAATTAATTTATTTAAGAAAATTAGGTTGTGATAGTTTAGGAAATTAGTAAGATTGCAGTCCAGTATTTTAATAGAAAACTCTGATATATGATCGTATTTTCTTTTAGCGAAGATATATCTAGCACAATTGTTCAAAGCAAGTTGCAGTTTTCTCTTTGACTCGTAGTCAATATTACCAAACACAAGCCCTCCAAAAGAAATGTAAGGAACTATGAGTGTTTTGACCAGCATTAATTTTACATTAGTGGGAACGAAGTCAGCAGTGTACCATAATTTTCTTAACACAAAGTAAATTTTTGATAAGATGTAATTAACATGATTTCTACAACCAAGATGAGAGTTTAATTTGAACCCTAGGCTACTAACAACCGACTCATAGTTGATTACATGTACGTACTTCCACTCCATAGGAGCATGGTTAAATACTGGTCAGATCATAGCCCAAAATAGCAGTCGTCCTTAGGCACGCAATGGCAAACCTTCGAGTATATTTCTGCCTTGAAAACTCTTCTTATAAAATCAGAACTCATACCTCAAGTTTGAGCAGAAGTTCGGCCAAACACTTAGAAAAATATTTTAGCACCAAATATTTATTTGTTTACTTATTTTAAGGGAGATGGCAATCTTCTGGTTTCACATTTTGAGTACAAAAATTTCAACCCTGATACAACAAATAGTATTAGTACTGAATGATAATGACAGATTGCATTCCCATAAACGTCCAATCATACATGATTGAGTTTTTTTTTTGCATTCACATTCTCTATGTGAATGGGCGTCAACCATTCCATAACACACTACATATTTTGTGTTTACAATTTGTAACCAATCTCAAGAGTGGTTGTTAAATTTTTTAAATCAAACAATCACATTTTTGAAACGAAAAAAATGAGAATGCACACTCAATTGATTCAATCATTACACAGCTCTGCTACAATTTCACCATTTTCCCTATTTTGTATATTGATACTTCCAGCATGAGGTACCGCATGGCAAACACGCAATGATTTTGGTAAAGCAACCAAAAGGAAATCTCATCTGGATCTCTACTCAAGATACAGGCGCTGGCAGCAAATTGTCGCCCAGTACCAGCGAAAAGGATAAGAAATTTGAGCCTCGTTTGAAAACATGGAGTGAATGCGATAATATTCAGGTAATAAAAACTATTTAATTGCAAATTCTTGAGGATATTCTGATTGCTACCGACCATTTGATAAACAAAAAAA
>NW_023470253.1:3538-5008 GCF_013731165.1 Rhagoletis pomonella | reverse complement strand
TGCCATTTTAGACATGAAATGTATTTTGAGTTGACTATGACAGACATAAAATGATGTTTATCTTAGAATCATGTTTAAATAGATAAAACTCTATTCTAATTTGACTATGACTACGGGCCATTATCTTATTTGAATGAAGCATCAAGCTGAGAGAAACAACGAAAGGCAATCGGCACAAATATGCATACAAACACAAATACATAATTGGAGCTACATAATCATTCTGTTCATACTCTTTTACTGCGAATATCACTTGCTCAAATATTCTTTAAGGTCGGTGTTATGCAGAAATTTTGTTTGGCAAACTGCGTGCAATTGTTGTTGCAGCAAACTCAGAGAGAGCGAGTTTGGCGACTCTCACAGCAAACTAATTTTGTTTGGTCAAACTGCAGGAAATTCGGTGTTGTCATATACAAAAATTTTAAATTTTGCGCGTTATGTACATCTGAAATTCTCATTTCGTGTTGGCAATAGCCATGAAAACCATAATGAACGTGCAACCCTGTGCCAAACTCGACATAACCACCACCGAGCAAACTAAGCAGCCGCCATTTAATTTGGCAAACAAAAGTTTGTCTGCATAACACCGACCTAAGTTATTAGTAACATTTGTCACATATTCGCCGTTGTTTCTCATTTATTCTCATAAATGTAATATTGAGTTTTGTATTATAACCATACAAACAAAAGAGAAAATTTGAACGCAGAGAAGTAGTAGGTTTAAAATATGTATGTAGGGCATGTAATATTGAAAGTGATACTCACACTCTACATACTACATACATTCATATGTACGTTAAGGTGGCTCACGAAAAAAAAGTTACAGTGTTTCCACCGGAATTTCAAAATTCACTCTTTTCTAAGGACTCTCCCAAAATATTTCGAAAAAATATTAAAGTTAGTGGAGCTAAACCAAGTTAAAAAAACGCTAAAAATAAACGTTTTTATGTAGGTATAAAAGGTAAATCTTAATAATTTTTCGAAATATTTTCCGATGGAAAGAGGGTGTCCATTTTTTTTTTTGTATGGAGCGTGAGGCACCTTAATGTACGTACATACACCGCTGCACACTCGAAACTTACTTTCTGAGTTTACTCCCTCCTCTCATTTTATATATCTACTATTATCTAATTTGAATGAAGCATCAAAGTTCTAAATAGATGGTAGTTCAGCAATTCACACAAAAGGTTAAGTTAACGCGTTAAATGAATATGGTAGCGGAAAATTTTTACGAAAAATAAAAAGGTTGGAAAGGGCTAATTATAAAACCATGTAAAATTTTGCGGTTTGCACGCACTAATTTATCGATAAATATTTCGAAATATGGAATAGTTGAAATGAAAGCTGTGACCTTGCCCCTTTCATTTGATACCCATATTGTAGGAAAATTTAAAGGTTTTTGGGTAATCAAATTTATCGAAATATGTATGTATATCGAAGTCAAAATGAAACTTGGCACCTTCCCCTTTC
>NW_023470253.1:0-3528 GCF_013731165.1 Rhagoletis pomonella | reverse complement strand
GGGGCCTTCACCTTTCGTTTGATACCCATATTGTAGGGAAATTTTAAAGGTTTTTGGGCAATCACATTTTGACCGATAACTCAGTTATCGATAAATTTATCGAAAAATATCGATAGCCTATACTTCCTTCCAGACTATTAGCTGTCTGGATGTCAAATTTCAAGAAAGTCCGTCTTGCCATTCTCACGTGATTGAGGAACAGAAGCGTGAACATCCAAACATCGCTACATTCACATTTATAATATTAATAAGATTAGAGGAGAAATACAGCCAAATACTTAGCAAAAATGTAAGCGCCAAAATAATATTAAATATTCACGACAAGTATGTCAACACCAACGTCCGTACTTAATCAAAAGCAAATAAAATCGTTGAAAAACGCTTCTCCTTTCGTTTGATACCCATATTGTAGGGAAATTTTAAGGTTTTTGGGCAATCACATTTTGACCTATAACTCAGTTATCGATAAATCTATCGAAATATATCCAAATGAAATCTGGTGCCTTCCGCTTTCCTTTGAAACCCATATTGTAGGAAAATTTAAAGGTTTTTGGGCATTTCATTTAAATAATTGAATTTTTTTTTTTCATTTTATTCTATTTTATTTAGTTTTGTTTACTTTTGTTTCATTTTATTTTATTGTAGTTTATTTAAATTAATTTTATTTTCTATTTTTGTTTCATTTTACTTTTATTTTAAATTAAATTGAGTTGAATTAAATTTAATTTTATAATATCAGACAACCAAGAACTGAGTTATTATTAACAAAAATGTTGCAAAAAAATGGTTAAGGTTTAGGTGCAACTTCATGTTATTTTATTGACTAATCTATCAAAATAAGGCGAAACGGAAAGTAAAGCTCTGGCCAAAGCTTTTCCTTTAATGCTCATGTTGCATAGAAATATTAAAGAATATATAAAGCTAAATTTATTTAATATTTAGATGTCGATTAATTTATGCGAAAACAAATCTCTTTCGCTCTATATTTGCATTTTATGCAAACTTGGAGTATAGCAAAGTCGAAATTAAACCTGTGGAATTTCCGTTTCGTTTTATTTCGAAGTTGTATAAAAGCTTACAGCCCAACCTAATATAAACGCACTCCGCCAGTTATCTGTCAAAAAGGTCTCATGCAAATACAACTTGTATGGAAGCAACCGAAATTGAACGTACATCCTAAAAATCTAACTCGATTTCCAATTTTTGTTCTGCGTGACATTTCGATTAGACGTTTGCACACAGGCAGAGATACAAACGCACGCTTATTTATTTCGGCTAGAAGCAAAAAAAGTCGCTCATGTCCGTGCGGTAAACGAACGCCGTGCGGTTTTATTAGGTTGGGCTGTAACATACTCTATGGCTACCACGTTTTTATTTTACATTTTTACTTACAGTAATGATAACTCACTTCACACTGCAAAAACTTCAAAAATCCAATTAATTAATCTTTCTTTTTCACTTCACACTTCATAAAGTTTATGATATAAACTGTATTATTTTAATTATTTGTTTGGAAATAGCACAAAATACGTCTATTTATTTGGGACACAAAACTCTTTTTGCCTAATTGCATCAGGATGTATGCAAAACCAAATGTATTATAATGGTATAAACAAAAGAGAAAATTTGAGAGCAAAGAAACTAAGTAGTAGATTTGAAATATGTATGCAATGCATATAATATTGAGTTTTGCATTTAGCAGTACCTACAAACAAAAGAGAAAATTTGAACGCAGAGAAGTTAAATAGTAGGTTTGCAATATGTATGTAGTGCATGTAATATTGAAACTGATACTCACACTCAAAAATTTAGAGTCTAAATACATATGTACGTATGTACATACACCACTGTACACTCGATACATACTTTCTCAGTTTATAGACGAAGATCCCAGAGCCGCCAGACAGCACTTATTTTATAATGGATGAAACCACCGAGTTTTGAGGTGTCTGGCAGAAGTTTTTGCAATGGGATGAAGTCTAAAAATGCCTGATACTACTTGAGGGTAGTGTTCTACAAAAAATGGGGTAGTTAAAAACAGTCATTTTAAAGTTGAGTTGCCATTTTAGACATGAAATGTATTTTGAGTTGACTATGACAGACATAAAATGATGTTTATCTTAGAATCATGTTTAAATAGATAAAACTCTATTCTAATTTGACTATGACTACGGGCCATTATCTTATTTGAATGAAGCATCAAGCTGAGAGAAACAACGAAAGGCAATCGGCACAAATATGCATACAAACACAAATACATAATTGGAGCTACATAATCATTCTGTTCATACTCTTTTACTGCGAATATCACTTGCTCAAATATTCTTTAAGGTCGGTGTTATGCAGAAATTTTGTTTGGCAAACTGCGTGCAATTGTTGTTGCAGCAAACTCAGAGAGAGCGAGTTTGGCGACTCTCACAGCAAACTAATTTTGTTTGGTCAAACTGCAGGAAATTCGGTGTTGTCATATACAAAAATTTTAAATTTTGCGCGTTATGTACATCTGAAATTCTCATTTCGTGTTGGCAATAGCCATGAAAACCATAATGAACGTGCAACCCTGTGCCAAACTCGACATAACCACCACCGAGCAAACTAAGCAGCCGCCATTTAATTTGGCAAACAAAAGTTTGTCTGCATAACACCGACCTAAGTTATTAGTAACATTTGTCACATATTCGCCGTTGTTTCTCATTTATTCTCATAAATGTAATATTGAGTTTTGTATTATAACCATACAAACAAAAGAGAAAATTTGAACGCAGAGAAGTAGTAGGTTTAAAATATGTATGTAGGGCATGTAATATTGAAAGTGATACTCACACTCTACATACTACATACATTCATATGTACGTTAAGGTGGCTCACGAAAAAAAAGTTACAGTGTTTCCACCGGAATTTCAAAATTCACTCTTTTCTAAGGACTCTCCCAAAATATTTCGAAAAAATATTAAAGTTAGTGGAGCTAAACCAAGTTAAAAAAACGCTAAAAATAAACGTTTTTATGTAGGTATAAAAGGTAAATCTTAATAATTTTTCGAAATATTTTCCGATGGAAAGAGGGTGTCCATTTTTTTTTTTGTATGGAGCGTGAGGCACCTTAATGTACGTACATACACCGCTGCACACTCGAAACTTACTTTCTGAGTTTACTCCCTCCTCTCATTTTATATATCTACTATTATCTAATTTGAATGAAGCATCAAAGTTCTAAATAGATGGTAGTTCAGCAATTCACACAAAAGGTTAAGTTAACGCGTTAAATGAATATGGTAGCGGAAAATTTTTACGAAAAATAAAAAGGTTGGAAAGGGCTAATTATAAAACCATGTAAAATTTTGCGGTTTGCACGCACTAATTTATCGATAAATATTTCGAAATATGGAATAGTTGAAATGAAAGCTGTGACCTTGCCCCTTTCATTTGATACCCATATTGTAGGAAAATTTAAAGGTTTTTGGGTAATCAAATTTATCGAAATATGTATGTATATCGAAGTCAAAATGAAACTTGGCACCTTCCCCTTTC